>NC_060183.1:4201581-4216581 GCF_021184085.1 Oncorhynchus gorbuscha
GACTTTCCTAGTTAAATAAAGGTTAAAATAAACACAAATTCATGGTGACATTCACAATACGTGGTGTGAAAAGCTACTCTGGTGTGAAAAGCAACTCTGGTGTGAAAAGCTACTCTGGTGTGAAAAACTACTCTGGTGTGAAAAGCAACTCTGGTGTGAAAAGCTACTCTGGTGTGAAAAGCTACTCTGGTGTGAAAAGCTACTCTGGTGTGAAAAGCTACTCTGGTGTGAAAAGCTACTCTGGTGTGAAAAGCTACTCACTCTGGTGTGAAGAAAATTGAAAACTGTTGAAAGAACCCATCTTAACACTTTCTCATATTTCAAATCAACCACCGCACTCAGTCATACGTACTTGATGCTTTTGAAATGATTTGTGCACCTGCCCAATAAACGTGAATTACTCGCCCATTGTAGCCAAGTTAATGCGAACAGCTAGTGACATTCTCAAAGAGTGTGGACCTGTTGGTGCAACAGTTATGGTGTTGAACAGACAGTAGCAGGGAGCTGAGATCTACTGCCGTTTAGGGACCTGAATTTACAAGGAAAATAATACACTGGTATGCAGTTATTCACATAAAGCTTATTTCCTCCTGTGTCTGTGTTATGTATTTGTATCCCTTGTAACTACCTGGTAAACATCCCTTTACTTTAATTCTCACTGTAACTACAGTGCCTTGCAAAAGTATTCACCCCTATTGGCGTTTTCCGTATTTTGTTGCATTACAACCTGTAATTTAAATGGATTTTCATTTGGATTTCAGGTTATGGACAAACACAAAATAGTCCAAATTGGTGAAGTGAAATTTAACAAATTAGTTGTTTAAAAAAAAAAAAAACCCAGAAAGTGCTTATGTATTTTGGATTGTTCTTATTTTCCTCAATTAAGTTGGAAAAATAGTTTGATGTAGCAGCAGTGAGGGCTCTTCGATACGGTACTGTCTTTCCAAGCTAGTCAGAAGACTTCCAGTTTGGTGTAGCAGCAGTGAGTGCTCTTCGATACGGTACTGTCTTTCCAAGCTAGTCAGAAGACTTCCAGTTTGGTGTAGCAGCAGTGAGTGCTCTTCGATACGGTACTGTCTTTCCAAGCTAGTCAGAAGACTTCCAGTTTGGTGTAGCAGCAGTGAGTGCTCTTCGATACGGTACTGTCTTTCTCAGAAGACTTCCAGTTTGGTGTAGCAGCAGTGAGTGCAGAAGACTTCCAGTTTGGTGTAGCAGCAGTGAGGGCTCTTCGATACGGTACTGTCTCTCTAAGCTAGTCAGAAGACTTCCAGTTTGGTGGAGCAGCAGTGAGGGCTCTTCGATACGGTACTGTCTTTCCAAGCTAGTCAGAAGACTTCCTGTTTGGTGTAGCAGCAGTGAGGGCTCTTCGGTACTGCACGGTACTGTCTATCCAAGCTAGTCAGAAGACTTCCAGTTTGGTGTAGCAGCAGTGAGGGCTCTTTGGTACTGCACAGTACTGTCTTTCCAAGCTAGTCGGAAGACTTCCAGTTTGGTGTGGCGCCATTTCCGTTCCAATTTTCTGGAAGCTTTCTTCAGGGCTCGGGTATTATCTGTATACCAGGGAGCTAGTTTCTTATGACAAATGTTTTTAGTTTTTAGGGGTGCAACTGCATCTAGGCTATTGCGCAAGGTTAAATTGAGTTCCTCAGTTAGGTGGTTAACTGATTTTTGTACTCTGACGTCCTTGGGTAGGCGTTGGGAGTCTGGAAAGGCATCTAGGAATCTTTGGGTTGTCTGAGAATTTATGGTATGTCTTTTGATGATCCTTGGTTGGGGTCTGAGCAGATTATTTGTTGTGATTGCAAACGTAATAAAATGGTGGTCCGATAGTCCAGGATTATGAGGAAAAACATTAAGATCCACAACATTTATTCCACGGGACAAAACTAGGTCCAGAGTATGACTGTGGCAGTGAGTCGATCCGGAGACATGTTGGACAAAACCCACTGAGTTGACGTTGGCTCCGAAAGCCCTTTGGAGTGGGTCTGTGGACATTTCCATGTGAATATTTAAGTCCCCAAAAATGAATATTTTCTGCCATGACTACAAGGTCCAATAGGAACTCAGTAAGGAACGCTGTATACAGCCCTGGAGGCCTGTAAACAGTAGCTATAAAAAGTGATTGAGTATGCTACATAGAGATGGGAGATCAAAAGACGAAAACATTGTCGTTTAAATATTATTATTTTTTAAAATGTTCTATCATAAATGTTAGGAACACCTCCGTCTTGGCAGGATGAGCGGGTGATATGGTCGCTAGTGTTACCAGGAGGTGAGGCCTCATTTAACACAGTAAATTCATCAGGCTTAAGCCGTGTTTCTGTCAGGCATCAAGATTATGATCAGTGATTAGTTCATTGACTATAACTGCCTTGGAAGTGAAGGATCTAACATTAAGGAGCCTTATTTTGAGATGTGATAGATCACGATCTCTTTCAATAATGACAGGAATGGAGGAGGTCTTTATTCCAGTGAGATTGCTAAAGCGAACACCTCTATGTTTAGTTTTGCCCAACCTAGGTCGAGGCACAGACACGTTATGTTGAAAAGTGTTTTTTGAAATCGGACGTGTGTTTGGATTAACGAGAAGTGTATCTTTAAAATGGTGTAAAATACTTCTTTGTTTATGGGATTTCTGTTGTTTTGAATTTGGCGCCCTGCAGTTTCACTGGCTGTTGAAAGGAACGATCCCTGAGAGGTGAAAGGAAAAAATAAGCATGTTTGGTGTTCGCCAAAAAGGCCTGTGGGAGACTCCCCAAATATATGGAAGAAGGTACTCTGGTCAGATGAGTCTAAAATGTAGCTTTTTGGCCATCAAGGAAAACGTTATGTCTGGGGCAAACCCAACACCTCTCATCACCCCGACAACACCATCCCCCCCTGAGGCATGGTAGTGGCAGCATCATGCTGTAGGGGTGTTTTTTCATTGGCAGGGACTGGGAAACTGATCAGAATTGAAGTAATGATGGATGGCGCAAAATGCAGGGAAATTCTTGAGGGAAACCTGATTAAGTATTCCAGAGATTTGAGACTGGGACAGAGGTTCACCTTCCAGCAGGACGGTGACCCTAGGCACACATCTAAAGCAACACATGTAAATGTCTTGGAAACATTTAAATGTATTGGAATGGCCTAGTCAAAGCCCAGACCTCAATTCAATTGGGTATCTGTGGTATGACTTATCGATTGCTGTACACCAGAGGAACCCATCCAACTTGAAGGAGCTGGAGTAGTTTTGCAAAAATCCCAGTGGCTAGACGTGCCAAGCGTTTTTTGTCTTATTTCTTCTCTGTTTCACATTATTAACTATTTTGCATCATTCGAAGATGCAAAATAGTTAATAATGTGAAACAGAGACGAAATAAGACAAAAAATGTCAACAAGCGAAACTATTTACCCCCCCAAAGTCACTACTTTTTAGATGTACAGCTGCAAGTCTCTTGGGGTATGTCTCTGTAAGCTTGGCACGTCTAGCCACTGAGATTTTTGCAAAACTACTCCAGCTCCTTCAAGTTGTCCTTCAAGTTGGATGGGTTCCTCTGGTGTACAGCAATCGATAAGTCATACTGTCATACTCTCATACTGTCATACTGTTATACTGTCATACTGTCATACTGTCATACTGTTATACTGTTATACTGTCATACTGTCATACTGTCATACTGTTATACTGTCATACTGTCATACTGTTATACTGTCATACTGTCATACTGTCATACTGTCATACTGTTATACTGTTATACTGTCATACTGTCATACTGTCATACTGTTATACTGTCATACTGTCATACTGTTATACTGTCATACTGTCATACTGTCATACTGTCATACTGTCATACTGTTATACTGTCATACTGTCATACTGTCATACTGTTATACTGTCATACTGTCATACTGTTATACTGTCATACTGTCATACTGTCATACTGTTATACTGTCATACTGTCATACTGTTATACTGTCATACTGTCATACTGTCATACTGTCATACTGTTATACTGTCATACTGTCATACTGTCATACTGTCATACTGTTATACTGTTATACTGTCATACTGTCATACTGTCATACTGTTATACTGTCATACTGTCATACTGTCATACTGTCATACTGTCATACTGTCATACTGTTACTGGCCCAATGCTCTAACCACTACGCTACCTGCCGTCCCAAGGTACATAATAGAAAAAAATGAAACGTCCCTTTTTCAGGACCCATATAGTCCTTAAAGGAAGGAGGCCCGAGTGAAGTTCCTTTCACTCATCTATATGAAATGTATATATAAGTATATCTGTGTCTAAAAATATCCTATTTCTTAATGTAAAGAATGTCCAACATTTTGGAAGGCTATTTGTTAGTCAACTTGTCTAGAGTTAGATACACGCAGTTTCTCCTCTGTCATTATAAACTAAGCAAAAAAAGAAACAGCCCTTTTTCAGGACCCTGTCTTTCAAAGATGATTTGTAAAAATCAAAATAACTTCACAGATCTTCATTGTAAAAGGCTTGAAACACTGTTTCCCATGCTTGTTCAATGAATCATGAACAATTAATGAACATGCACCCGTGGAACGGTCGTTAAGACACTAACAGCTTACAGACGGTAGGCAGTTAAGGTCACAGTTATGAAAACAAAGGACACTAAAAGAGGCCTTTCTACTGACTCTGAAAACACCAAAAGAAAAATCCCCAGGGTCCCTGCTCATCTGTGTGAACGTGCCTTAGGCATGCTGCAAGGAGCAATGAGGACTGCAGATGTGGCCAGGGCAATAAATTGCAATGTCCGTACCCTGAGACGTCTAAGACGGCACTACAAGGAGACAGGATGGACAGCTGATAGTCCTCACAGTGGCAGGCCACGTGTAACAACACCTGCACGGGATCGGTACATCCAAACATCACACCTGCGGGACAGGTACAGGATGGCAACAACAACTGCCCGAGTTACACCAGGAAACCACAATCCCTCCAGCAGTGCTCAGACTGTCCGCAATAGGCTGAGAGAGGCTGGACTCAGGGCTCGTGGGCGTGTTGAAAGGCAGGTCCTCATCAGACATCAACGGCAACAACGTCGCCTATCGGCACAAACCCACCGTTGCTGGACCAGACAGGACTGGCAAAAAGTGCTCTTCACTGACGAGTCGCAGTTTTGTCTCACCAGGGGTGATGGACGGATTCGCATTTATCTTTGAAGGAATGAGAAATACACAGAGGCCTGTACTCTGGAGCGGGATCGATTTAGAGGTCCGTCATGGTCATTGCAGGCAATCTCAACGCTGTGCATTACTGCGAAGGTACCTTTCCTGCAGGCTCATCCTGACATGACCCTCCAGCATGACAATGCCAACAGCCATGCTACTCGTTCTGTGCATGATTTCCTGCAAGAAAGGGATGTCAGTGTTCTGCCATCGCCAGCAAAGAGCCCGGATCTCAATCCCATTGAGCACGTCTGGGACCTGTTGGATCGGAGGGTCAGGGCTAGGGCCATTCCCCCCAGAAATGTCCAGGAACTTTCAGGTGCCTTGGTGGAAGAGTGGGGTAACATCTCACAGCAAGAACTGGCAAATCTGGTGCAGTCCATGAGGAGATGCACTGTAGTACTTAATGCAGCTGGTGGCCACACCAGATACTGACTGTTACTTTTGATTTTGACCTCCCCCTTTGTTCAGGGACACATTATTACATTTATGTTAGTCACATGTCTGTGGAACTTATTCAGTTTAAGTCTCAGTTGTTGAGTCATATGTTCATTCAAATATTTACACATGTAAATACAGGACTTTTTTTTGAGCTTATGTAATCTTTACCTTACAGGCGATCAGAGGTTCGTCTTCTGGATAAGATGAAGCTGAACTGTCAGGTGTTTAAAGAAGAAATCTCTCTGGTGCACTTCAATCGACAAGTAGCCCATCTACAGAAAGCACTTCAGGACAGCCAAGTCAAGGTACATGCCTGTTTTACCTGTTTGTTACTGTGTTAACCTTAAACCTCACTGGTTCACCTTAAGAGACAGGCAGCACAGCCAAGACAAGTTAGTCCTAACCACTGACATCTAACCATAGCACACCGGACTGCACTGCAGGACAACCAAGACAAGTTAGTCCTAACCCCTGACATCTAACCGTAGCACACCGGAAAGCACTGCAGCACAGCCCAGACATGTTAGTCCTAACCCCTGACATCTAACCGTAGCACACCGGACTGCACTGCAGGACAACCAAGAGTAGGCGAAAGAAACACACCTAATTATGCGGGGTGCTGGCTAGCGGAGTAGAACACTTGAAAAATGAAGTTCTAGATAGCAATTTATTTTCTAAGGGTGTAAGTCTGCCCAGTAAATTCCACCATTCAACACCCCCCTTCCTCCCTGCCTCTCGACCCCACCTTCTCTGCTCCACCCTCCCCCTTCCCCTCCATCTCAACCCTCACCCCACATTTTGCAGGTTGGGGTCGTAGGTGAAACTCTAAGGCCTCTCCACAGACATGAGAACCAGATAGGATATCTCCACAGAAACACAGCACAAGCCCCTTGAGAAACAGAGCATAATATATCCCATAATGCTCTGTGTCACCCTCTTACTCTGGCTCTGGTTTCCCTTTTTCTAGCTGGCCTAACCCTAAACATATTCCTTTCTTTTTGCAGGCCTAACCCTAATCCTAACCATTTATTTAGCTGGCCTAGACATTTTCATTTGAAAAAAAATCAGTCTGTTTGTCTAGAAGAGCCGGAGTAAATCCCTTGGTAGCTAGACAGGAGACATTACACCCCCAACCCCCCATTAATCTATAATCCCCATAAGGACAAAGCATGGACAGATTTGCATAACTGTTTTGAAAATGTATAAAATAAATATGACAAAAAACAATCACATGAACCTCTATGGGAATCCCTAAAACGGTTGTTGCTAATGTTTGCTAATGTGACTAGAATGACGTTTTAAATAGCCAACTTTCCGAGACATAGACATGTCTTACATGGGCAGAAATCTTAAATTAATGTTAATCTGTGGTGTCCAATTAACAGTAGCTATTACAGTGAAAAAAATACCATTGCTATTGTTTGAGGAGAGAGCTCAACAACAAAACACTTCTATCACATCAACTGGTTTGATACATTCACCTCTGAAGGTAAAATCACGTACTTACATTCAGTCATCTGCCTCTGATTTGTCATCCTGGGGGTCCCAGAAATAAAATGTAGCAAAGTTTGTTTGATAAAATGTTCAAATGTAGAAACTGGTGTCTATAGTTTTACCCCACTGCTGTCTGGCTACACACCCA
Organism: Oncorhynchus gorbuscha; assembly: GCF_021184085.1. Taxonomy (NCBI): domain Eukaryota; kingdom Metazoa; phylum Chordata; class Actinopteri; order Salmoniformes; family Salmonidae; genus Oncorhynchus; species Oncorhynchus gorbuscha. Next base: position 4,208,862 of record NC_060183.1, read on the forward strand.
CCAAGCACATTCATGTGTGAAAGATCATGTATAATTTAATGATCGATCATGTGACATTCCTGGGAGTGTGTAAACATATATTTTTTATTACCATTTTTGTTCTCTATAGTTATGTACTTGAAAATTTATCAAATGACCAATTTGGCACATTGGACAAACTCCTGACAGACTTAAGACAAAATATTGTGCTGTGATGTAATTCTTCACTGGATCAGTCTGAAACACACACTGCGCCACCTAGTGGCCAAAATCTAAATCACACCTAGACTCATATCTGAAAGTATGGCCTTTCTATTGTATTTCAAAGATAATCATTAAAACAATGCATGCATTTGTTTGTATTGTCTTCTACCAGATCTAATGTGTTTTATTCTACTCCATTAATTTCACATTTCCACAAACTTCAAAGTGTTTCCTTTCAAATGGTATCAATAATATGCATATCCTTGCTTCAGGTCCTGAGCTACAGTCAGTTAAATTTGGAGATGTCATTTTAGGCAAAAATTGAAAAATGGGTACGATCCTTATTATTAAGAGGATTTAAAATGAGTATTCAGACCTTTACTCAGTACTTTGTTGGGTTTGACGCTACAAGCTTGGCACACCTGTATTTGGGGAGTTTCTCCCATTCTTCTCTGCTGATCCATTCAAGCTCTGTCAGGTTGGACGGGGAGCGTCTTCAGAGATGGTAGATATGGTTAAAGTCCGGGACTGGGCCACTCAAGGACATTCAGAGACTTGTCCCGAAGCCTCTTCTGCATTGTGTTGGCTGTGTGCTTAGGGTTGATGTCCTGTGGGAAGGTTAACCTTCACCCCAGTCTGAGGTCATGAGCGCTCTGAAGCAGGTTTTCATTAAATGTCTCTTGGTTCTTTGCTCCGTTGATCTTTCCCTCGATCCTGACTAGTCTCCCATTTCCTGCTGCTGAAAAACATCCCCACAGTACGATGCCGCCACCATCATTCTTCACCGTAGGGATGGTGTCTGGTTTCCTCCTTACTTGACATTCAGGCCAAAATGTTAAATCTTGGTTTCGTCAGACCAGAGAATCTTGTTTCTCATGGTCTGAGAGTCCTTTAGGTGCCTTTTTGGCAAACTCCAAGCGGGCTGTCATGTGCATTTCACTGAGGAGTGGCTTCCGTCTGGCCACAATACCATAAAGGTCTGGAGTGGAGTGCTGCAGAGATGGCTGTTCTTCTGCAAGGTTCTCACATCTCCACAGAGGAACTCTGGAACTCTGTCAGAGTGACCATGGGGTTCTTGTTCACCTCCCTGACCAAGGCCCTTCTGTCCTCAGTTTGGCAGGGCGGCCAGCTCTATGAAGAGTCTGGGTGGTTCCAAACTTCTCCCATTTAAGAATGATGGAGGCCACTGTGTTCTTCAATGGTGCATAATTGTTTTGGTACCCATACAAAGATTTGTGCCTCGACACAATCGTGTCTTGGAGCTCTACGGACAATTCCTTCATCCTAATGGTTTAGTTTTTGCTCTGCCATGCGCTGTCAACTGTGGGACCTTTATATAGACAGGTTTGTGCCTTTCCAAATTAGACAGGTGCGTGCCTTTCCAAATTAGACAGGTGTGTGCCTTTCCAAATTAGACAGGTGCGTGCCTTTCCAAATTAGACAGGTGTGTGCTTTTCCAAATTAGACAGGTGCGTGCCTTTCCAAATTAGACAGATGCGTGCCTTTCCAAATTAGACAGGTGTGTGCCTTTCCAAATTAGACAGGTGCGTGCCTTTCCAAATTAGACAGGTGCGTGCATTTCCAAATTAGACAGGTGTGTGCCTTTCCAAATTAGACAGGTTTGTGCCTTTCCAAATTAGACAGGTGTGTGCCTTTCCAAATTAGACAGGTGCGTGCCTTTCCAAATTAGACAGGTGCATGCCTTTCCAAATTAGACAGGTTTGTGCCTTTCCAAATTAGACAGGTGTGTGCCTTTCCAAATTAGACAGGTGTGCCTTTCCAAATTAGACAGGTGCGTGCCTTTCCAAATTAGACAGGTTTGTGCCTTTCCAAATTAGACAGGTGTGTGCCTTTCCAAATTAGACAGGTGTGTGCCTTTCCAAATTAGACAGGTGTGTGCCTTTCTAAATTAGACAGGTGTGTGCCTTTCCAAATTAGACAGGTGTGTGCCTTTCCAAATTAGACAGGTTTGTGCCTTTCTAAATTAGACAGGTGCTTGCCTTTCCAAATTAGACAGGTGCGTGCCTTTCTAAATTAGACAGGTGTGTGCCTTTCCAAATTAGACAGGTGCGTGCCTTTCTAAATTAGACAGGTGTGTGCCTTTCCAAATTAGACAGGTGCGTGCCTTTCTAAATTAGACAGGTGTGTGCCTTTCCAAATTAGACAGGTGCGTGCCTTTCCAAATTAGACAGGTGTGTGCCTTTCCAAATTAGACAGGTGCATGCCTTTCCAAATTAGACAGGTGTGTGCCTTTCCAAATTAGACAGGTGTGTGCCTTTCCAAATTAGACAGGTGCGTGCCTTTCCAAATTAGACAGGTGTGTGCCTTTCCAAATGATGTTGGATTGACAGCAGGTGGATTCCAGTCAAATTGTATAAACATCTCAGCGATGATTTATGGAAACAGGATGCACCTGAGCTTAATGTCGAGTCTCAAAGCAAAAGGTCTCAATAAGTATGCAAATAGTGTATTTCTGTCTTATAAAACATAAATAAAGCACCAAAAATATCTGAACATTTTTTCGCTGTGTTATTCAAATCAAAATCAAATCAAATCAAATTTTATTTGTCACATACACATGGTTAGCAGATGTTAATGCGAGTGTAGCGAAATGCTTGTGCTTCTAGTTCCGACAATGCAGTGATAACCAACAAGTAATCTAACTAACAATTCCAAAACTACTGTCTTATACACAGTGTAAGGGGATAAGGAACATGTACATAAGGATATATGAATGAGTGATGGTACAGAGCAGCATACAGTAGATGGTATCGAGTACAGTATATACATATGAGATGAGTATGTAGACAAAGTAAACAAAGTGGCATAGTTAAAGTGGCTAGTGATACATGTGTTACATAAGGATGCAGTCGATGTTGTAGAGTACAGTATATACATATGTATATGAGATGAATAATGTAGGGTAAGTAACATTATATAAGGTAGCATTGTTTAAAGTGGCTAGTGATATATTTACATCATTTCCCATCAATTCCCATTATTAAAATGGCTGGAGTTGGGTCAGTGTCAATGACAGTGTGTTGGCAGCAGCCACTCAATGTTAGTGGTGGCTATTTAACAGTCTGATGGCCTTGAGATAGAAGCTGTTTTTCAGTCTCTCGGTCCCAGCTTTGATGCACCTGTACTGACCTCGCCTTCTGGATGATAGCGGGGTGAACAGGCAGTGGTTCGGGTGGTTGATGTCCTTGATGATCTTTATGGCCTTCCTGTAACAACGGGTGGTGTAGGTGTCCTGGAGGGCAGGTAGTTTGCCCCCGGTGATGCGTTGTGCAGTCCTCACTACCCTCTGGAGAGCCTTACGGTTGAGGGCGGAGCAGTTGCCGTACCAGGCGGTGATACAGCCCGCCAGGATGCTCTCGATTGTGCATCTGTAGAAGTTTGTGAGTGCTTTTGGTGACAAGCCGAATTTCTTCAGCCTCCTGAGGTTGAATAGGCGCTGCTGCGCCTTCTTCACGACGCTGTCAGTGTGAGTGGACCAATTCAGTTTGTCTGTGATGTGTATGCCGAGGAACTTAAAACTAGCTACCCTCTCCACTACTGTTCCATCGATGTGGATAGGGGTGTTCCCTCTGCTGTTTCCTGAAGTCCACAATCATCTCCTTAGTTTTGTTGACGTTGAGTGTGAGGTTATTTTCCTGACACCACACTCCAAGGGCCCTCACCTCCTCCCTGTAGGCCGTCTCGTCGTTGTTGGTAATCAAGCCTACCACTGTTGTGTCGTCCGCAAACTTGATGATTGAGTTGGAGGCGTGCGTGGCCACGCAGTCGTGGGTGAACAGGGAGTACAGGAGAGGGCTCAGAACGCACCCTTGTGGGGCCCCCGTGTTGAGGATCAGCGGGGAGGAGATGTTGTTGCCTACCCTCACCACCTGGGGGCGGCCCGTCAGGAAGTCCAGTACCCAGTTGCACAGGGCGGGGTCGAGACCCAGGGTCTCGAGCTTGATGACGAGCTTGGAGGGTACTATGGTGTTGAATGCCGAGCTGTAGTCGATGAACAGCATTCTCACATAGGTATTCCTCTTGTCCAGGTGGGTTAGGGCAGTGTGCAGTGTGGTTGAGATTGCATCGTCTGTGGACCTATTTGGGCGGTAAGCAAATTGGAGTGGGTCTAGGGTGTCAGGTAGGGTGGAGGTGATATGGTCCTTGACTAGTCTCTCAAAGCACTTCATGATGACGGAGTGCTATGGGGCGGTAGTCGTTTAGCTCAGTTACCTTAGCTTTCTTGGGAACAGGAACAATGGTGGCCCTCTTGAAGCATGTGGGAACAGCAGACTGGTATAGGGATTGATTGAATATGTCCGTAAACACACCGGCCAGCTGGTCTGCGCATGCTCGGAGAGCGCGGCTGGGGATGCCGTCTGGGCCTGCAGCCTTGCGAGGGTTAACACGTTTAAATGTCTTAATCACCTCGGCTGCAGTGAAGGAGAGACTGCATGTTTCCGTTGCAGGCCGTGTCAGTGGCACTGTATTGTCCTCAAAGCGGGCAAAAAAGTTATTTAGTCTGCCTGGGAGCAAGACATCCTGGTCCGTGACTGGGCTGGATTTCATCTTGTAGTCCGTGATTGACTGTAGACCCTGCCACATGCCTCTTGTGTCTGAGCCATTGAATTGAGATTCCACTTTGTCTCTGTACTGACGCTTAGCTTGTTTGATAGCCTTACGGAGGGAATAGCTGCACTGTTTGTATTCAGTCATGTTGCCAGACACCTTGCCCTGATTAAAAGCAGTGGTTCGCGCTTTCAGTTTCACGCGAATGCTGCCATCAATCCACGGTTTCTGGTTAGGGAATGTTTTTATCGTTGCTATGGGAACGACATCTTCGACGCACGTTCTAATGAACTCGCACACCGAATCAGCGTATTCGTCAATATTCCCATCTGACGCAATACGAAACATGTCCCAGTCCACGTGATGGAAGCAGTCTTGGAGTGTAGAGTCAGCTTGGTCTGACCAGCGTTGGACAGACCTCAGCGTGGGAGCCTCTTGTTTTAATTTCTGCCTGTAGGCAGGGATCAGCAAAATGGAGTCGTGGTCAGCTTTTCCGAAAGGGGGCGGGGCAGGGCCTTATATGCGTCGCGGAAGTTAGAGTAACAGTGATCCAAGGTTTTACCACCCCTGGTTGCGCAATCGATATGCTGATAAAATTTAGGGAGTCTTGTTTTCAGATTGGCTTTGTTAAAATCCCCAGCTACAATGAATGCAGCCTCCGGATAAATGTTTTCCAGTTTGCAAAGAGTTAAATAAAGTTCGTTCAGAGCCATCGATGTGTCTGCTTGGGGGGGATATATACGGCTGTGATTATAATCGAAGAGAATTCTCTTGGAAGATAATGCGGTCTACATTTGATTGTGAGGAATTCTAAATCAGGTGAACAGAAGGATTTGAGTTCCTGTATGTTTCCTTCATCACACCATGTCCCGTTAGTCATGAGGCATACGCCCCCTCCACTCTTCTTACCAGAGAGATGTTTGTTTCTGTCGGCGCGATGCGTGGAGAAACCCGTTGGCTGTACCGCCCTGGATAGCGTTTTCCCAGTAAGCCATGTCTCCGTAAAGCAGAGAACGTTGCAGTCTCTGATATCCCTCTGGAATGCCACCCTTGCTCGGATTTCATCAACCTTGTTGTCGAGAGACTGGACATTGGCAAGAAGAATACTGGGAAGTGGTGCGCGATGTGCCCTTTTTCGGAGTCTGACCAGAACACCGCCGCGTTTCCCTCTTTTTCGGAGTCGTTTCCTTGGGTCGCTGCATGCGATCCATTCCGTTGTCCTGTTTGTAAGGCAGAACACAGGATCCGCGTCGCGGAAAACATATTCTTGGTCGTACTGATGGTGAGTTGACGCTGATCTTATATTCAGTAGTTCTTCTCGACTGTATGTAATGAAACCTAAGATGACCTGGGGTACTAATGTAAGAAATAACACGTAAAAAAACAAAAAACTGCATAGTTTCCTAGGAACGCGAAGCGAGGCGGCCATCTCAGTCGGCGCCGGGGTATGGGGTATTGTGATGTCATTATGGGGTATTGTGATGTCATTATGGGTTATTGTGATGTCATTATGGGGTACAGTGTGTAGTTTGATGAGGTCAAAAATGTATTTAATCAATTTTAGAATAAGGCTGTAACATAACAAAATGGGGAAAAATATTGTCTGTCTGTGTAGCCTGACTAATCTAAACCCAGACACCCTACTCAGCTCTGTAGCCTGACTAACCTCAGACACCCTACTCAGCTCTGTAGCCTGACTAACCTCAGACACCATACTCAGCTCTGTAGCCTGACTAACCTCAGACACCCTACTCAGCTCTGTAGCCTGACAAACCTCAGACACCATACTCAGCTCTGTAGCCTGACTAACCTCAGACACCATACTCAGCTCTGTAGCCTGACTAACCTCAGACACCCTACTTAGCTCTGTAGCCTGAATAACCTCAGACACCATACTCAGCTCTGTAGCCTGACTAACCTCAGACACCATACTCAGCTCTGTAGCCTGACTAATCTCAGACACCCTACTCAGCTCCGTAGCCTGACCAATCTCAGACACCCTACTCAGCTCTGTAGTTTGACTAACCTAACCTCAGACACCCTACTCAGCTCTGTAGCTTGACTAACCTAATCTCAGACACCCTACTCAGCTCTGCAGCCCGACTAACCTAATCTCAGACACCCTACTCAGCTCTGTAGCCTGACTAACCTAATCTCAGACACCCTACTCAGCTCTGTAGTTTAACTAACCTAATCTCAGACACCCTACTCAGCTATGTAGCCTGACTAACCTAATCTCAGACACCCTACTCAGCTCCGTAGCTTGACTAACCTAACCTCAGACACCCTACTCAGCTCCGTAGCTTGACTAACCTAATCTCAGACACCCTACTCAGCTCTGTAGTTTAACTAACCTAATCTCAGACACCCTACTCAGCTCTGCAGCCTGACTAACCTAATCTCAGACACCCTACTCAGCTCTGTAGTTTAACTAACCTAATCTCAGACACCCTACTCAGCTCTGTAGCCTGACTAATCTCAGACACCCTACTCAGCTCCGTAGCCTGACTAATCTCAGACACCCTACTCAGCTCTGTAGCCTGACTAATCTCAGACACCCTACTCAGCTCTGTAGCCTGATTAATCTCAGACACCCTACTCAGGTCTGTAGCCTGACTAACCTAATCTCAGACACCCTACTCAGCTCTGTAGCCTGATTAACCTCAGACACCCTACTCAGCTCCGTAGCTTGACTAACCTAATCTCAGACACCCTACTCAGCTCTGTAGCCTGACTAACCTAATCTCAGACACCCTACTCAGCTCTGTAGCCTGACTAACCTCAGACACCCTACTCAGCTCTGTAGTTTAACTAACCTAATCTCAGACACCCTATTCAGCTCTGCAGCCTGACTAACCTAATCTCAGACACCCTACTCAGCTCTGTAGTTTAACTAACCTCATCTCAGACACCCTACTCAGCTATGTAGCCTGACTAACCTAATCTCAGACACCCTACTCAGCTCCGT
>NC_060183.1:4224081-4279081 GCF_021184085.1 Oncorhynchus gorbuscha
GCTGCTAGACAACATACTCAGATTGTTACCTGGTGATATGGTGCTGATAGACAACATACTCAGAATGTTACCTGGTGATATGTTGCTGCTAGTGATAGACAACATACTCAGAATGTTACCTGGTGATATGGTGCTGATAGACAACATACTCAGAATGTTACCTGGTGACATGGTGCTGTTAGTGATAGACAACATACTCAGAATGTTACCTGGTGATCAAATCAAATCAAATCAAAATTGTATTTGTCACATACACATGGTTAGCAGATGTTAATGCGAGTGTAGCGAAATGCTTGTGCTTCTAGTTCCGACAATACAGTGATAACCAACAAGTAATCTAACTAACAATTCCAAAACTACTGTCTTATACACAGTGTAAGGGGATGAGGAACATGTACATAAGGATATATGAATGAGTGATGGTACAGAGCAGCATACAGTAGATGGTATCGAGTACAGTATATACATATGAGATGAGTGTGTAGACAAAGTAAACAAAGTGGCATAGTTAAAGTGGCTAGTGATACATGTGTTACATAAGGATGCAGTCGATGATGTAGAGTACAGTATATACATATGCATATGAGATGAATAATGTAGGGTAAGTAACATTATATAAGGTAGCATTGTTTAAAGTGGCTAGTGATATATTTACATCATTTCCCATCAATTCCCATTATTAAAATGGCTGGAGTTGGGTCAGTGTCAATGACAGTGTGTTGGCAGCAGCCACTCAGTGTTAGTGGTGGCTGTTTAACAGTCTGATGGCCTTGAGATAGAAGCTGTTTTTCAGTCTCTCGGTCCCAGCTTTGATGCACCTGTACTGACCTCGCCTTCTGGATGATAGCGGGGTAAACAGGCAGTGGTTCGGGTGGTTGATGTCCTTGATGATCTTTATGGCCTTCCTGTAACAACGGGTGGTGTAGGTGTCCTGGAGGGCAGGTAGTTTGCCCCCGGTGATGCGTTGTGCAGTCCTCACTACCCTCTGGAGAGCCTTACGGTTGAGGGCGGAGCAGTTGCCGTACCAGGCGGTGATACAGCCCGCCAGGATGCTCTCGATTGTGCATCTGTAGAAGTTTGTGAGTGCTTTTGGTGACAAGCCGAATTTCTTCAGCCTCCTGAGGTTGAATAGGCGCTGCTGCGCCTTCTTCACGACGCTGTCAGTGTGAGTGGACCAATTCAGTTTGTCTGTGATGTGTATGCCGAGGAACTTAAAACTAGCTACCCTCTCCACTACTGTTCCATCGATGTGGATAGGGGGTGTTCCCTCTGCTGTTTCCTGAAGTCCACAATCATCTCCTTAGTTTTGTTGACGTTGAGTGTGAGGTTATTTTCCTGACACCACACTCCGAGGGCCCTCACCTCCTCCCTGTAGGCCGTCTCGTCGTTGTTGGTAATCAAGCCTACCACTGTTGTGTCGTCCGCAAACTTGATGATTGAGTTGGAGGCGTGCGTGGCCACGCAGTCGTGGGTGAACAGGGAGTACAGGAGAGGGCTCAGAACGCACCCTTGTGGGGCCCCCGTGTTGAGGATCAGCGGGGAGGAGATGTTGTTGCCTACCCTCACCACCTGGGGCGGCCCGTCAGGAAGTCCAGTACCCAGTTGCACAGGGCGGGGTCGAGACCCAGGGTCTCGAGCTTGATGACGAGCTTGGAGGGTACTATGGTGTTGAATGCCGAGCTGTAGTCGATGAACAGCATTCTCACATAGGTATTCCTCTTGTCCAGGTGGGTTAGGGCAGTGTGCAGTGTGGTTGAGATTGCATCGTCTGTGGACCTATTTGGGCGGTAAGCAAAATTGGAGTGGGTCTAGGGTGTCAGGTAGGGTGGAGGTGATATGGTCCTTGACTAGTCTCTCAAAGCACTTCATGATGACGGAAGTGAGTGCTACGGGCGGTAGTCGTTTAGCTCAGTTACCTTAGCTTTCTTGGGAACAGGAACAATGGTGGCCCTCTTGAAGCATGTGGGAACAGCAGACTGGTATAGGGATTGATTGAATATGTCCGTAAACACACCGGCCAGCTGGTCTGCGCATGCTCTGAGGGCGCGGCTGGGGATGCCGTCTGGGCCTGCAGCCTTGCGAGGGTTAACACGTTTAAATGTCTTACTCACCTCGGCTGCAGTGAAGGAGAGACCGCATGTTTCAGTTGCAGGCCGTGTCAGTGGCACTGTATTGTCCTCAAAGCGGGCAAAAAAGTTATTTAGTCTGCCTGGGAGCAAGACATCCTGGTCCGTGACTGGGCTGGATTTCATCTTGTAGTCCGTGATTGACTGTAGACCCTGATATGGTGCTGGTAGTGATAGACAACATACTCAGAATGTTACCTGGTGATATGGTGCTGCTAGACAACATACTCAGAATGTTACCTGGTGATATGGTGCTGATAGTGATAGACAACACAGTCAGAATGTTACCTGGTGACATGGTCCTGATAGTGATAGACAACACAGTCAGAATGTTACCTGGTGACATGGTCCTGATAGTGATAGACAACACAGTCAGAATGTTACCTGGTGATATGGTGCTGTTAGTGATAGACAACACAGTCAGAATGTTACCTGGTGATATGGTGCTGATAGACAACATACTCAGAATGTTACCTGGTGATATGGTGCTGCTAGACAACATACTCAGAATGTTACCTGGTGATATGGTGCTGTTAGACAACATACTCAGAATGTTACCTGGTGATATGGTGCTGCTAGACAACCTACTCAGAATGTTACCTGGTGATATGGTGCTGCTAGACAACATACTCAGAATGTTACCTGGTGATATGGTGCTGCTAGACAACATACTCAGAATGTTACCTGGTGATATGATGCTGTTAGTGATAGACAACATACTCAGAATGTTACCTGGTGATATGGTGCTGATAGTGATAGACAACATACTCAGAATGTTACCTGGTGATATGCTGCTGCTAGACAACATACTCAGAATGTTACCTGGTGATATGGTGCTGCTAGACAACATACTCAGAATGTTACCTGGTGATATGGTGCTGCTAGTGATAGACAACATACTCAGAATGTTACCTGGTGATATGGTGCTGCTAGACAACATACTCAGAATGTTACCTGGTGATATGGTGCTGTTAGACAACATACTCAGAATGTTACCTGGTGATATGGTGCTGCTAGTGATAGATAACATACTCAGAATGTGACCTGGTGATATGGTGCTGCTAGTGATAGACAACATACTCAGAATGTTACCTGGTGATATGGTGCTGCTAGACAACATACTCAGAATGTTACCTGGTGATATGGTGCTGCTAGTGATAGATCATTTTTTAGAGGCAGAATACAGACACCTGAGTTCACGTGCATCTGTCCGCCTGTCTGTCTGTCTTTCCGCCCATCTGTCTGTCTGCCCGTGTTCTGTATTTCCAGGAGAGATCCCTCCAGTCCCAGTCTCACCAGAGGAAGTGTTCTACCCTGGGCCAACTGGTCACTCCCCAGTGTCCTGCCATGCTACTGGTTGTCCAGGAGAGCCGTGGGAAAGATGGGCGGTATGGATTCACCTTCCAACTCTCACAGGACAGAGGACTGGTGGTGATACAGGTGGACAACTCACATTCACCCCTCTGTCTGGAGGACAGGTACATTTTTAGGTTATTTTACTGTTATTTTACCAGGTATGTTGACTGAGGACAAATTCTCATTTGCAGCAACGAGTTGGGAAATAGTTACAGGGGAGAGGAGGGGGGGATGAATGAGCCAATTGCAAATAACCCGTATTATACTGTACCTAAACACTAACAAGTAAATATACTAAACAGGACACCTTAGATACCAACATAGGGATGGACTGTATAGAGCAGGACACCTTAGATACCAACATAGGGATGGACTGTATAGAGCAGGACACCTTAGATACCAACATAGAGCAGGACACCTTAGATACCAACATAGAGCAGGACACCTTAGATACCAACATAGAGATGGACTGTATAGAGCAGGACACCTTAGATACCAACATAGGGATGGACTGTATAGAGCAGGACACCTTAGATACCAACATAGGGATGGACTGTATAGAGCAGGACACCTTAGATACCAACATAGGGATGGACTGTATAGAGCAGGACACCTTAGATACCAACATAGAGATGGACTGTATAGAGCAGGACACCTTAGATACCAACATAGAGATGGACTGTATAGAGAGGGACACCTTAGATACCAACATAGAGCAGGACACCTTAGATACCAACATAGGGATGGACTGTATAGAGCAGGACACCTTAGATACCAACATAGGGATGGACTGTATAGAGCAGGACACCTTAGATACCAACATAGAGATGGACTGTATAGAGCAGGACACCTTAGAAACCAACATAGAGATGGACTGTATAGAGAGGGACACCTTAGATACCAACATAGAGATGGACTGTATAGAGCAGGACACCTTAGATACCAACATAGAGCAGGACACCTTAGATACCAACATAGGGATGGACTGTATAGAGCAGGACACCTTAGATACCAACATAGGGATGGACTGTATAGAGCAGGACACCTTAGATACCAACATAGAGATGGACTGTATAGAGAGGGACACCTTAGATACCAACATAGAGATGGACTGTATAGAGCAGGACACCTTAGATACCAACATAGGGATGGACTGTATAGAGCAGGACACCTTAGATGCCAACATAGAGCAGGACACTGTTTTGTTCTGTATTTAACAAGTCAGAGCCACATCAGAGTTTCCAGTTTGGGAGCAGTGTTGTGAAGTGTTTGGCCTTTCACATCTCATCTTCCTCCACTGCCTTACTTTCCCCTTCCTCCTCCCTGTAACTATGGAAACCCCTGACAGACAGGGCCCATAACAGGAAACCACTGTAAAGTAGAGCTGAACTATGGAATGTTTAAGCAGAACGGAGGACAAGATAAAACAAGAATAACACGCAGTCACGCAATTAGTTAGGCTATTGTTTTATTACTAGGGTGACACACACACACACACACACACACACACACACACACACACACACACACACACACACACACACACACACACACACACACACACACACACACACACACACACACACACACACACACACACACACACACACACACACACACACACACACACACACACACACACAGCTCCTTTAGCTGTCTGACTGACGTCATGAGAAGCGGCTCTCTCACTTTGAACTGATTGCCCTGAGTAGCTATGAGACAGGAGCCTGCAAGACAGTACAGAGACAACCACAGAGGCCCACAGAGAGAAGCCGAGAGAAGTCTTTGAACATTACTGCATGTTTGGCCCGCTGAGCTCAGCATTTTCTGCCAATTATCTTTTCACAGTCAGTGTAAAAATATAAAGCCTCATTTGTTTCCAGCCCCCTTTTCTTGTTTGTTTTTTACAAGACATTCTATAAATAAATAAAAGTTAACGAAGGGGATATTTAATGACCTGGGATTTATGCGTTTAAACTGATGTTTTTAAGGTTTCAATTCCTCTTTAATTAGTTTTAATAACAAAGTATTTTGTTATTTCTTGTCCCATGTCTAATTACTATTGATGGGTCGGTGCAGGTTCTGCCTATACCTGTATAGAATGAGAGAACTGTGCCAGTTACCTGCAGTGAGAATGAGAGAACTGTGCCAGTTACCTGCAGTGGGAATGAGAGAACTGTGCCAGTTACCTGCAGAGAGAATGAGAGAACTGTGCCAGTTACCTGCAGTGAGAATGAGAGAACAGTGCCAGTTACCTGCAGTGAGAATGAGAGAACTGTGCCAGTTACCTGCAGTGAGAATGAGAGAACTGTGCCATTTACCTGCAGTGAGAATGAGAGAACTGTGCCAGTTACCTGCAGTGAGAATGAGAGAACTCTTCCAGTTACCTGCAGTGAGAATGAGGGAACTGTGCCAGTTACCTGCAGTGAGAATGAGAGAACAGTGCCAGTTACCTGCAGTGAGAAAGATAGAACATTGCCAGTTACAGAGGTGAGAATGAGAGAACAGTGCCAGTTACCTGCAGTGAGAATGAGAGAACTGTGCCAGTTACCTGCAGTGAGAATGAGAGAACTGTGCCAGTTACCTGCAGTGAGAATGAGAGAACTGTGCCAGTTACCTGCAGTGAGAATGAGAGAACAGTGCCAGTTACCTGCAGTGAGAAAGAGAGAACAGTGCCAGTTACCTGCAGTGAGAATGAGAGAACTGTGCCAGTTATCTGCAGTGAGAATGAGTGAACTGTGCCAGTTACCTGCAGTGAGAATGAGAGAACTGTGCCAGTTACCTGCAGTGAGAATGAGAGAACTGTGCCAGTTACCTGCAGTGAGAATGAGAGAACAGTGCCAGTTACCTGCAGTGAGAATGAGAGAACTGTGCCAGTTACCTGCAGTGAGAATGAGAGAACTGTGCCATTTACCTGCAGTGAGAATGAGAGAACTGTGCCAGTTACCTGCAGTGAGAATGAGAGAACTCTTCCAGTTACCTGCAGTGAGAATGAGGGAACTGTGCCAGTTACCTGCAGTGAGAATGAGAGAACAGTGCCAGTTACCTGCAGTGAGAAAGAGAGAACATTGCCAGTTACAGAGGTGAGAATGAGAGAACTGTGCCAGTTACCTGCAGTGAGAATGAGAGAACTGTGCCAGTTACCTGCAGTGAGAATGAGAGAACTGTGCCAGTTACCTGCAGTGAGAATGAGAGAACAGTGCCAGTTACCTGCAGTGAGAAAGAGAGAACAGTGCCAGTTACCTGCAGTGAGAATGAGAGAACTGTGCCAGTTATCTGCAGTGAGAATGAGTGAACTGTGCCAGTTACCTGCAGTGAGAATGAGAGAACTGTGCCAGTTACCTGCAGTGAGAATGAGAGAACTGTGCCAGTTACCTGCAGTGAGAATGAGAGAAATGTGCCAGTTACCTGCAGTGAGAATGAGAGAACAGTGCCAGTTACCCTCAGTGAGAATGAGAGAACAGTGCCAGTTACCTGCAGTGAGAATGAGAGAACTATGCCAGTTACCTGCAGTGAGAATGAGAGAACAGTGCCAGTTACAGAGGTGAGAATGAGAGAACTGTGCCAGTTACCTGCAGTGCGAATGAGAGAACTGTGCCAGTTACCTGCAGTGAGAATGAGAGAACTGTGCCAGTTACAGAGGTGAGAATGAGAGAACTGTGCCAGTTACAGAGGTGAGAATGAGAGAACAGTGCCAGTTACCTGCATTGAGAATGAGAGAACTATGCCAGTTACCTGCAGTGAGAATGAGAGAACAGTGCCAGTTACCTGCAGTGAGAATGAGAGAACAGTGCCAGTTACCTGCAGTGAGAATGAGAGAACTGTGCCAGTTATCTGCAGTGAGAATGAGTGAACTGTGCCAGTTACCTGCAGTGAGAATGAGAGAACTGTGCCAGTTACCTGCAGTGAGAATGAGAGAACTGTGCCAGTTACCTGCAGTGAGAATGAGAGAACAGTGCCAGTTACCTGCAGTGAGAATGAGAGAACTGTGCCAGTTACCTGCAGTGAGAATGAGAGAACTGTGCCATTTACCTGCAGTGAGAATGAGAGAACTGTGCCAGTTACCTGCAGTGAGAATGAGAGAACTCTTCCAGTTACCTGCAGTGAGAATGAGGGAACTGTGCCAGTTACCTGCAGTGAGAATGAGAGAACAGTGCCAGTTACCTGCAGTGAGAAAGAGAGAACATTGCCAGTTACAGAGGTGAGAATGAGAGAACTGTGCCAGTTACCTGCAGTGAGAATGAGAGAACTGTGCCAGTTACCTGCAGTGAGAATGAGAGAACTGTGCCAGTTACCTGCAGTGAGAATGAGAGAACAGTGCCAGTTACCTGCAGTGAGAAAGAGAGAACAGTGCCAGTTACCTGCAGTGAGAATGAGAGAACTGTGCCAGTTATCTGCAGTGAGAATGAGTGAACTGTGCCAGTTACCTGCAGTGAGAATGAGAGAACTGTGCCAGTTACCTGCAGTGAGAATGAGAGAACTGTGCCAGTTACCTGCAGTGAGAATGAGAGAAATGTGCCAGTTACCTGCAGTGAGAATGAGAGAACAGTGCCAGTTACCCTCAGTGAGAATGAGAGAACAGTGCCAGTTACCTGCAGTGAGAATGAGAGAACTATGCCAGTTACCTGCAGTGAGAATGAGAGAACAGTGCCAGTTACAGAGGTGAGAATGAGAGAACTGTGCCAGTTACCTGCAGTGCGAATGAGAGAACTGTGCCAGTTACCTGCAGTGAGAATGAGAGAACTGTGCCAGTTACAGAGGTGAGAATGAGAGAACTGTGCCAGTTACAGAGGTGAGAATGAGAGAACAGTGCCAGTTACCTGCATTGAGAATGAGAGAACTATGCCAGTTACCTGCAGTGAGAATGAGAGAACAGTGCCAGTTACCTGCAGTGAGAATGAGAGAACAGTGCCAGTTACCTGCAGTGAGAATGAGAGAACTGTGCCAGTTATCTGCAGTGAGAATGAGTGAACTGTGCCAGTTACCTGCAGTGAGAATGAGAGAACTGTGCCAGTTACCTGCAGTGAGAATGAGAGAACTGTGCCAGTTACCTGCAGTGAGAATGAGAGAACAGTGCCAGTTACCTGCAGTGAGAATGAGAGAACTGTGCCAGTTACCTGCAGTGAGAATGAGAGAACTGTGCCATTTACCTGCAGTGAGAATGAGAGAACTGTGCCAGTTACCTGCAGTGAGAATGAGAGAACTCTTCCAGTTACCTGCAGTGAGAATGAGGGAACTGTGCCAGTTACCTGCAGTGAGAATGAGAGAACAGTGCCAGTTACCTGCAGTGAGAAAGAGAGAACATTGCCAGTTACAGAGGTGAGAATGAGAGAACTGTGCCAGTTACCTGCAGTGAGAATGAGAGAACTGTGCCAGTTACCTGCAGTGAGAATGAGAGAAATGTGCCAGTTACCCTCAGTGAGAATGAGAGAACAGTGCCAGTTACCTGCAGTGAGAATGAGAGAACTATGCCAGTTACCTGCAGTGAGAATGAGAGAACAGTGCCAGTTACAGAGGTGAGAATGAGAGAACTGTGCCAGTTACCTGCAGTGAGAATGAGAGAACAGTGCCAGTTACCTGCAGTGAGAATGAGAGAACAGTGCCAGTTACAGAGGTGAGAATGAGAGAACTGTGCCAGTTACAGAGGTGAGAATGAGAGAACTGTGCCAGTTACCTGCAGTGAGAATGAGAGAACAGTGCCAGTTACAGAGGTGAGAATGAGAGAACAGTGCCAGTTACCTGCAGTGAGAATGAGAGAACTATGCCAGTTACCTGCAGTGAGAATGATAGAACAGTGCCAGTTAAAGAGGTGAGAATGAGAGAACTGTGCCAGTTACCTGCAGTGAGAATGAGAGAACTGTGCCAGTTACCTGCAGTGAGAATGAGAGAACAGTGCCAGTTACCTGCAGTGAGAATGAGAGAACAGTGCCAGTTACCTGCAGTGAGAATGAGAGAACAGTGCCAGTTACCTGCAGTGAGAATGAGAGAACAGTGCCAGTTACCTACAGTGAGAATGAGAGAACTGTGCCAGTTACCTGCAGTGAGAATGAGAGAAAAGTGCCAGTTACAGAGGTGAGAATGAGAGAACAGTGCCAGTTACCTGCAGTGAGAATGAGAGAACAGTGCCAGTTACCTGCAGTGAGAATGAGAGAACTGTGCCAGTTACCTGCAGTGAGAATGAGAGAACAGTGCCAGTTACAGAGGTGAGAATGAGAGAACAGTGCCAGTTACCTGCAGTGAGAATGAGAGAACAGTGCCAGTTACCTGAGAACAGTGCCAGTTACCTGCAGTGAGAATGAGAGAACAGTGCCAGTTACCTGCAGTGAGAATGAGAGAACAGTGCCAGTTACAGAGGTGAGAATGAGAGAACAGTGCCAGTTACCTGCAGTGAGAATGAGAGAACTGTGCCAGTCACCTGCAGTGAGAATGAGAGAACTGTGCCAGTTACAGAGGTGAGAATGAGAGAACTGTGCCAGTTACCTGCAGTGAGAATGAGAGAACAGTGCCAGTTACCTGCAGTGAGAATGAGGGAACTGTGCCAGTTACAGGGGTGAGAATGAGAGAACTGTGCCAGTTACCTGCAGTGAGAATGAGAGAACAGTGCCAGTTACCTGCAGTGAGAATGAGAGAACAGTGCCAGTTACCCTCAGTGAGAATGAGAGAACAGTGCCAGTTACAGAGGTGAGAATGCGAGAACTGTGCCAGTTACCTGCAGTGAGAATGAGAGAACAGTGCCAGTTACCTTTTAGTGAGAATGAGAGGACAGTGCCAGTTACCCTCAGTGAGAATGAGAGAACAGTGCCAGTTACCTGCAGTGAGAATGAGAGAACAGTGCCAGTTACCTGCAGTGAGAATGAGAGAACAGTGCCAGTTACCTGCAGTGAGAATGAGAGAACAGTGCCAGTTACAGAGGTGAGAATGAGATAACTGTGCCAGTTACCTGCAGTGAGAATGAGAGAACAGTGCCAGGTACCTGCAGTGAGAATGAGAGAACAGTGCCAGTTACCTGCAGTGAGAATGAGAGAACAGTGCCAGTTACCCTCAGTGACAATGAGAGAACAGTGCCAGTTACCTGCAGTGAGAATGAGAGAACAGTGCCAGTTACCCTCAGTGAGAATGAGAGAACAGTGCCAGTTACAGAGGTGAGAATGAGAGAACTGTGCCAGTTACCTGCAGTGAGAATGAGAGAACTGTGCCAGTTACAGAGGTGAGAATGAGAGAACTGTGCCAGTTATCTGCAGTGAGAATGAGAGAACAGTGCCAGTTACCTGCAGTGAGAATGAGAGAACAGTGCCAGTTACCTGCAGTGAGAATGAGAGAACAGTGCCAGTTACAGAGGTGAGAATGAGAGAACAGTGCCAGTTACCTGCAGTGAGAATGAGAGAACTGTGCCAGTCACCTGCAGTGAGAATGAGAGAATTGTGCCAGTTACAGAGGTGAGAATGAGAGAACTGTGCCAGTTACCTGCAGTGAGAATGAGAGAACAGTGCCAGTTACCTGCAGTGAGAATGAGGGAACTGTGCCAGTTACAGAGGTGAGAATGAGAGAACTGTGCCAGTTACCTGCAGTGAGAATGAGAGAACAGTGCCAGTTACCTGCAGTGAGAATGAGAGAACAGTGCCAGTTACCCTCAGTGAGAATGAGAGAACAGTGCCAGTTACAGAGGTGAGAATGAGAGAACTGTGCCAGTTACCTGCAGTGAGAATGAGAGAACAGTGCCAGTTACCTGCAGTGAGAATGAGAGGACAGTGCCAGTTACCCTCAGTGAGAATGAGAGAACAGTGCCAGTTACCTGCAGTGAGAATGAGAGAACAGTGCCAGTTACCTGCAGTGAGAATGAGAGAACAGTGCCAGTTACCTGCAGTGAGAATGAGAGAACAGTGCCAGTTACAGAGGTGAGAATGAGATAACTGTGCCAGTTACCTGCAGTGAGAATGAGAGAACAGTGCCAGTTACCTGCAGTGAGAATGAGAGAACAGTGCCAGTTACCCTCAGTGAGAATGAGAGAACAGTGCCAGTTACCTGCAGTGAGAATGAGAGAACAGTGCCAGTTACCCTCAGTGAGAATGAGAGAACAGTGCCAGTTACAGAGGTGAGAATGAGAGAACTGTGCCAGTTACCTGCAGTGAGAATGAGAGAACTGTGCCAGTTACAGAGGTGAGAATGAGAGAACTGTGCCAGTTATCTGCAGTGAGAATGGGAGAACAGTGCCAGTTACCCTCAGTGAGAATGAGAGAACAGTGCCAGTTACCCTCAGTGAGAATGGGAGAACAGTGCCAGTTACCTGCATGAGAATGAGAGAACTGTGCCAGTTACAGAGGTGAGAATGAGAGAACTGTGCCAGTTACGTGCAGTGAGAATGAGAGAACAGTGCCAGTTACCTGCAGTGAGAATGAGAGAACTGTGCCAGTTACAGAGGTGAGAATGAGAGAACTGTGCCAGTTATCTGCAGTGAATGACTTACATGTAATGTAAATGTAGAATGAGAGAACTGTGCCAGTTACCTGCAGTGAGAATGAGAGAACTGTGCCAGTTACAGAGGTGAGAATGAGAGAACTGTGCCAGTTACCTGCAGTGAGAATGAGAGAACAGTGCCAGTTACCTGCAGTGAGAATGAGAGAACTGTGCCAGTTACAGAGGTGTGAATGAGAGAACTGTGCCAGTTACCTGCAGTGAGAATGAGAGAACAGTGCCAGTTACCTGCAGTGAGAATGAGAGAACAGTGCCAGTTACCTGCAGTGAGAATGAGAGAACTGTGCCAGTTACATGCAGTGAGAATGAGAGAACAGTACCAGTTACCTGCAGTGAGAATGAGAAAACAGTGCCAGTTACCCTCAGTGAGAATGAGAGAACAGTGCCAGTTACCGGCAGTGAGAATGAGAGAACTGTGCCAGTTACCTGCAGTGAGAATGAGAGAACAGTGCCAGTTACCTGCAGTGAGAATGAGAGAACAGTGCCAGTTACCTGCAGTGAGAATGAGAGTACAGTGCCAGTTACCTGCAGTGAGAATGAGAGAACTGTGCCAGTTACCTGCAGTGAAAAATGAGATAACTGTGCCAGTTACCTGCAGTGAGAATGAGAGAACTGTGCCAGTTACCTGCAGTGAGAATGAGAGAACTGTGCCAGTTACCTGCAGTGAGAATGAGAGAACTGTGCCAGTTACCTGCAGTGAGAATGAGAGAACTGTGCCAGTTACCTGCAGTGAGAATGAGAGTACTGTGCCAGTTACCTGCAGTGAGAATGAGAGAACTGTGCCAGTTACAGAGGTGAGAATGAGAGAACAGTGCCAGTTACAGAGGTGAGAATGAGAGAACTGTGCCAGTTACAGAGGTGAGAATGAGAGAACAGTGCCAGTTACAGAGGTGAGAATGAGAGAACAGTGCCAGTTACAGAGGTGAGAAT
The DNA here is from genome assembly GCF_021184085.1 of Oncorhynchus gorbuscha. Classification (NCBI taxonomy): domain Eukaryota; kingdom Metazoa; phylum Chordata; class Actinopteri; order Salmoniformes; family Salmonidae; genus Oncorhynchus; species Oncorhynchus gorbuscha. The sequence continues at coordinate 4,236,966 of NC_060183.1, forward strand.
GAGAGAACAGTGCCAGTTACAGAGGTGAGAATGAGAGAACTGTGCCAGTTACAGAGGTGAGAATGAGAGAACTGTGCCAGTTACAGAGGTGAGAATGAGAGAACAGTGCCAGTTACAGAAGGTGAGAATGAGAGAACTGTGCCAGTTACAGAGGTGAGAATGAGAGAACTGTGCCAGTTACAGAGGTGAGAATGAGAGAACAGTGCCAGTTACAGAGGTGAGAATGAGAGAACAGTGCCAGTTACAGAGGTGAGAATGAGAGAACTGTGCCAGTTACAGAGGTGAGAATGAGAGAACAGTGCCAGTTACAGAGGTGAGAATGAGAGAACTGTGCCAGTTACAGAGGTGAGAATGAGAGAACTGTGCCAGTTACAGAGGTGAGAATGAGAGAACAGTGCCAGTTACAGAGGTGAGAATGAGAGAACAGTGCCAGTTACAGAGGTGAGAATGAGAGAACAGTGCCAGTTACAGAGGTGAGAATGAGAGAACAGTGCCAGTTACAGAGGTGAGAATGAGAGAACTGTGCCAGTTACAGAGGTGAGAATGAGAGAACAGTGCCAGTTACAGAGGTGAGAATGAGAGAACAGTGCCAGTTACAGAGGTGAGAATGAGAGAACAGTGCCAGTTACAGAGGTGAGAATGAGAGAACAGTGCCAGTTACAGAGGTGAGAATGAGAGAACTGTGCCAGTTACAGAGGTGAGAATGAGAGAACAGTGCCAGTTACAGAGGTGAGAATGAGAGAACAGTGCCAGTTACAGAGGTGAGAATGAGAGAACAGTGCCAGTTACAGAGGTGAGAATGAGAGAACAGTGCCAGTTACCTGCAGTGAGAATGAGAGAACTGTGCCAGTTACAGAGGTGAGAATGAGAGAACAGTGCCAGTTACAGAGGTGAGAATGAGAGAACTGTGCCAGTTACAGAGGTGAGAATGAGAGAACAGTGCCAGTTACAGAGGTGAGAATGAGAGAACAGTGCCAGTTACAGAGGTGAGAATGAGAGAACAGTGCCAGTTACAGAGGTGAGAATGAGAGAACTGTGCCAGTTACAGAGGTGAGAATGAGAGAACTGTGCCAGTTACAGAGGTGAGAATGAGAGAACAGTGCCAGTTACAGAGGTGAGAATGAGAGAACTGTGCCAGTTACAGAGGTGAGAATGAGAGAACTGTGCCAGTTACAGAGGTGAGAATGAGAGAACAGTGCCAGTTACAGAGGTGAGAATGAGAGAACAGTGCCAGTTACAGAGGTGAGAATGAGAGAACTGTGCCAGTTACAGAGGTGAGAATGAGAGAACAGTGCCAGTTACAGAGGTGAGAATGAGAGAACTGTGCCAGTTACAGAGGTGAGAATGAGAGAACAGTGCCAGTTACAGAGGTGAGAATGAGAGAACAGTGCCAGTTACAGAGGTGAGAATGAGAGAACAGTGCCAGTTACAGATGTGAGAATGAGAGAACAGTGCCAGTTACAGAGGTGAGAATGAGAGAACTGTGCCAGTTACAGAGGTGAGAATGAGAGAACTGTGCCAGTTACAGAGGTGAGAATGAGAGAACTGTGCCAGTTACAGAGGTGAGAATGAGAGAACTGTGCCAGTTACAGAGGTGAGAATGAGAGAACTGTGCCAGTTACAGAGGTGAGAATGAGAGAACTGTGCCAGTTACAGAGGTGAGAATGAGAGAACTGTGCCAGTTACAGAGGTGAGAATGAGAGAACTGTGCCAGTTACAGAGGTGAGAGATTTGGATCCATTTAAATTTGAAAGTGAGAGTAATCTAAACCAGCCTGTTTTACCTGTTGTTTAACAGTTGAAGTCGGAAGTTTACATTAACCTTAGCCAAATACATTTAAACTCAGTTTTTCACCATTCCTGACATTTAATCCTAGTAAAAATCGCTGTCTTAGGTCAGTTAGGATCACCACTTTATTTTAAGAATGTGAAATGTCAGAATAATAGTAGAGAGAATTATTTATTTCAGCTTTTATTTCTTTCATCACATTCCCAGTGGGTCAGAAGTTTACATACACTCAATTAGTATTTGGTAGCATTGCCTTTAAATTGTTTAACTTGGGTCAAACTTTTCGGGTAGCCTTCCACAAGCTTCCCACAATAAGTTGGGTGAATTATGGCCCATTCCTCCTTACAGAGCTGGTGTAACTGAGTCAGGTTTGTAGGCCTCCTTGCTAGCACACACTTTTTCAGTTCTGCCCACAGATTTTCTATGGGATTGAGGTCAGGGCTTTGTGATGGCCTGTCCAATACCTTGATTTTGTTGTCCTTAGGCCATTTTGCCACAACTTTGGAAGTATGCTTGGGGTCATGTCCTGACCATGACTAACAACCTGTCCTGACCATGACTAACAACCTGTCCTGACTAACAACCTGTCCTGACCATGACTAACAACCTGTCCTGACCATGACTAACAACCTGTCCTGACCATGACTAACAACCTGTCCTGACCACGACTAACAACCTGTCCTGACCATGACTAACAACCTGTCCTGACTAACAACCTGTCCTGACCATGACTAACAACCTGTCCTGACTAACAACCTGTCATGACCATGACTAACAACCTGTCCTGACCATGACTAACAACCTGTCCTGACCATGACTAACAACCTGTCATGACCATGACTAACAACCTGTCCTGACTAACAACCTGTCCTGACCATGACTAACAACCTGTCCTGACCATGACTAACAACCTGTCCTGACTAACAACCTGTCCTGACCATGACTAACAACCTGTCATGACTAACAACCTGTCATGACCATGACTAACAACCTGTCATGACCATGACTAACAACCTGTCCTGACCATGACTAACAACCTGTCATGACCATGACTAACAACCTGTCCTGACCATGACTAACAACCTGTCATGACTAACAACCTGTCATGACTAACAACCTGTCCTGACTAACAACCTGTCATGACCATGACTAACAACTTGTCCTGACCATGACTAACAACCTGTCATGACTAACAACCTGTCATGACCATGACTAACAACCTGTCCTGACTAACAACCTGTCCTGACCATGACTAACAACCTGTCATGACCATGACTAACAACCTGTCCTGACTAACAACCTGTCATGACCATGACTAACAACCTGTCATGACTAACAACCTGTCCTGACCATGACTAACAACCTGTCCTGACCACGACTAACAACCTGTCATGACTAACAACCTGTCCTGACCATGACTAACAACCTGTCCTGACCACGACTAACAACCTGTCCTGACCATGACTAACAACCTGTCATGACTAACAACCTGTCATGACTAACAACCTGTCATGACTAACAACCTGTCCTGACTAACAACCTGTCCTGACCATGACTAACAACCTGTCCTGACCATGACTAACAACCTGTCCTGACCATGACTAACAACCTGTCATGACTAACAACCTGTCCTGACTAACAACCTGTCCTGACTAACAACCTGTCATGACTAACAACCTGTCCTGACCATGACTAACAACCTGTCCTGACCATGACTAACAACCTGTCATGACTAACAACCTGTCATGACTAACAACCTGTCCTGACCATGACTAACAACCTGTCCTGACCATGACTAACAACCTGTCATGACTAACAACCTGTCATGACTAACAACCTGTCCTGACCATGACTAACAACCTGTCCTGACCATGACTAACAACCTGTCCTGACTAACAACCTGTCCTGACCATGACTAACAACCTGTCATGACTAACAACCTGTCATGACCATGACTAACAACCTGTCATGACCATGACTAACAACCTGTCCTGACCATGACTAACAACCTGTCATGACCATGACTAACAACCTGTCCTGACCATGACTAACAACCTGTCATGACTAACAACCTGTCATGACTAACAACCTGTCCTGACTAACAACCTGTCATGACCATGACTAACAACTTGTCCTGACCATGACTAACAACCTGTCATGACTAACAACCTGTCATGACCATGACTAACAACCTGTCCTGACTAACAACCTGTCCTGACCATGACTAACAACCTGTCATGACCATGACTAACAACCTGTCCTGACTAACAACCTGTCAACCATGACTCAACCTGACCATGACTAACAACCTGTCCTGACCATGACTAACAACCTGTCCTGACCAACTAACAACCTGTCATGACTAACAACCTGTCCTGACCATGACTAACAACCTGTCCTGACCATGACTAACAACCTGTCCTGACCATGACTAACAACCTGTCATGACTAACAACCTGTCATGACTAACAACCTGTCATGACTAACAACCTGTCCTGACTAACAACCTGTCCTGACCATGACTAACAACCTGTCCTGACCATGACTAACAACCTGTCCTGACCATGACTAACAACCTGTCATGACTAACAACCTGTCCTGACTAACAACCTGTCCTGACTAACAACCTGTCATGACTAACAACCTGTCCTGACCATGACTAACAACCTGTCCTGACCATGACAACAACCTGTCATGACTAACAACCTGTCCTGACCATGACTAACAACCTGTCCTGACCATGACTAACAACCTGTCCTGACCATGACTAACAACCTGTCATGACTAACAACCTGTCATGACTAACAACCTGTCCTGACCATGACTAACAACCTGTCCTGACCAACCTGTCACTAACAACCTGTCATGACTAACAACCTGTCCTGACTAACAACCTGTCATGACTAACAACCTGTCCTGACCATGACTAACAACCTGTCCTGACCATGACTAACAACCTGTCCTGACCATGACTAACAACCTGTCCTGACCAACCTGTCCTGACCATGACTAACAACCTGTCCTGACCATGACTAACAACCTGTCCTGACTAACAACCTGTCCTGACCATGACAACCTGTCCTGACCATGACTAACAACCTGTCCTGACCATGACTAACAACCTGTCATGACTAACAACCTGTCCTGACCATGACTAACAACCTGTCCTGACTAACAACCTGTCCTGACCATGACTAACAACCTGTCCTGACCATGACTAACAACCTGTCCTGACCATGACTAACAACCTGTCCTGACTAACAACCTGTCCTGACTAACAACCTGTCCTGACCATGACTAACAACCTGTCCTGACCATGACTAACAACCTGTCCTGACTAACAACCTGTCCTGACCATGACTAACAACCTGTCCTGACCACGACTAACAACCTGTCCTGACCATGACTAACAACCTGTCATGACTAACAACCTGTCATGACTAACAACCTGTCATGACTAACAACCTGTCCTGACTAACAACCTGTCCTGACCATGACTAACAACCTGTCCTGACCATGACTAACAACCTGTCCTGACTAACAACCTGTCATGACTAACAACCTGTCCTGACTAACAACCTGTCCTGACCAACCTGTCATGACTAACAACCTGTCCTGACCATGACTAACAACCTGTCCTGACCATGACTAACAACCTGTCATGACTAACAACCTGTCATGACTAACAACCTGTCCTGACCATGACTAACAACCTGTCCTGACCATGACTAACAACCTGTCATGACTAACAACCTGTCATGACTAACAACCTGTCCTGACCATGACTAACAACCTGTCCTGACCATGACTAACAACCTGTCCTGACTAACAACCTGTCCTGACTAACAACCTGTCATGACTAACAACCTGTCCTGACCATGACTAACAACCTGTCCTGACCATGACTAACAACCTGTCCTGACCATGACTAACAACCTGACCTGACCATGACTAACAACCTGTCATGACTAACAACCTGTCCTGACTAACAACCTGTCCTGACTAACAACCTGTCCTGACCATGACTAACAACCTGTCCTGACCATGACTAACAACCTGTCATGACTAACAACCTGTCATGACCATGACTAACAACCTGTCCTGACTAACAACCTGTCCTGACCATGACTAACAACCTGTCCTGACCATGACTAACAACCTGTCCTGACCATGACTAACAACCTGTCCTGACTAACAACCTGTCCTGACTAACAACCTGTCCTGACCATGACTAACAACCTGTCCTGACCATGACTAACAACCTGTCATGACTAACAACCTGTCATGACCATGACTAACAACCTGTCCTGACCATGACTAACAACCTGTCCTGACTAACAACCTGTCCTGACCATGACTAACAACCTGTCCTGACCATGACTACAACCTGTCCTGACCATGACTAACAACCTGTCCTGACTAACAACCTGTCCTGACCATGACTAACAACCTGTCCTGACCATGACTAACAACCTGTCATGACTAACAACCTGTCATGACCATGACTAACAACCTGTCATGACTAACAACCTGTCCTGACCATGACTAACAACCTGTCCTGACCATGACTAACAACCTGTCCTGACCATGACTAACAACCTGTCCTGACCATGACTAACAACCTGTCATGACTAACAACCTGTCCTGACCATGACTAACAACCTGTCCTGACCATGACTAACAACCTGTCCTGACCATGACTAACAACCTGTCATGACTAACAACCTGTCCTGACTAACAACCTGTCATGACTAACAACCTGTCCTGACCATGACTAACAACCTGTCCTGACCATGACTAACAACCTGTCCTGACCACGACTAACAACCTTTCCTGACCATGACTAACAACCTGTCATGACTAACAACCTGTCATGACTAACAACCTGTCATGACTAACAACCTGTCCTGACCATGAACAACCTGTCCTGACTAACAACCTGTCCTGACCATGACTAACAACCTGTCCTGACCATGACTAACAACCTGTCCTGACCATGACTAACAACCTGTCATGACTAACAACCTGTCCTGACTAACAACCTGTCCTGACTAACAACCTGTCCTGACCATGACTAACAACCTGTCCTGACCATGACTAACAACCTGTCCTGACCATGACTAACAACCTGTCATGACTAACAACCTGTCATGACTAACAACCTGTCCTGACCATGACTAACAACCTGTCATGACTAACAACCTGTCATGACCATGACTAACAACCTGTCCTGACTAACAACCTGTCCTGACCATGACTAACAACCTGTCCTGACCATGACTAACAACCTGTCCTGACCATGACTAACAACCTGTTATGACTAACAACCTGTCCTGACCATGACTAACAACCTGTCCTGACCATGACTAACAACTTGTCCTGACTAACAACCTGTCCTGACCATGACTAACAACCTGTCATGACCATGACTAACAACCTGTCCTGACTAACAACCTGTCCTGACTAACAACCTGTCCTGACCATGACTAACAACCTGTCCTGACTAACAACCTGTCCTGACCATGACTAACAACCTGTCCTGACTAACAACCTGTCCTGACCATGACTAACAACCTGTCCTGACCATGACTAACAACCTGTCCTGACTAACAACCTGTCCTGACTAACAACCTGTCCTGACCATGACTAACAACCTGTCCTGACCATGACTAACAACCTGTCCTGACCATGACTAACAACCTGTCCTGACCATGACTAACAACCTGTCCTGACTAACAACCTGTCCTGACCACGACTAACAACCTGTCCTGGCCATGACTAACAACCTGTCCTGACCATGACTAACAACCTGTCCTGACCATGACTAACAACCTGTCCTGACCACGACTAACAACCTGTCCTGACCATGACTAACAACCTGTCATGACTAACAACCTGTCCTGGCCACGACTAACAACCTGTCCTGACCATGACTAACAACCTGTCATGACTAACAACCTGTCCTGACCACGACTAACAACCTGTCCTGACCATGACTAACAACCTGTCCTGACCATGACTAACAACCTGTCCTGACTAACAACCTGTCCTGACCATGACTAACAACCTGTCCTGACCATGACTAACAACCTGTCATGACTAACAACCTGTCCTGACCATGACTAACAACCTGTCCTGACCATGACTAACAACCTGTCCTGACTAACAACCTGTCCCAACCATGACTAACAACCTGTCATGACTAACAACCTGTCATGACTAACAACCTGTCCTGACTAACAACCTGTCCTGACCATGACTAACAACCTGTCCTGACCATGACTAACAACCTGTCCTGACCATGACTAACAACCTGTCCTGACCATGACTAACAACCTGTCATGACTAACAACCTGTCCTGACTAACAACCTGTCATGACCATGACTAACAACCTGTCCTGACCATGACTAACAACCTGTCATGACTAACAACCTGTCCTGACCACGACTAACAACCTGTCCTGACCATGACTAACAACCTGTCCTGACTAACAACCTGTCCTGACCATGACTAACAACCTGTCCTGACTAACAACCTGTCCTGACTAACAACCTGTCCTGACCATGACTAACAACCTGTCCTGACCATGACTAACAACCTGTCATGACTAACAACCTGTCATGACTAACAACCTGTCCTGACCATGACTAACAACCTGTCCTGACCATGACTAACAACCTGTCCTGACCATGACTAACAACCTGTCCCGACCATGACTAACAACCTGTCATGACTAACAACCTGTCCTTACTAACAACCTGTCCTGACCATGACTAACAACCTGTCCTGACTATGACTAACAACCTGTCCTGACCATGACTAACAACCTGTCCTGACCATGACTAACAACCTGTCCTGACTAACAACCTGTCCTGACCACGACTAACAACCTGTCCTGACCATGACTAACAACCTGTCCTGACCATGACTAACAACCTGTCCTGACTATAAACCTGTCCTGACCATGACTAACAACCTGTCCTGACCATGACTAACAACCTGTCCTGACTAACAACCTGTCCTGACCATGACTAACAACCTGTCCTGACCATGACTACAACCTGTCCTGACCATGACTAACAACCTGTCCTGACTAACAACCTGTCCTGACCATGACTAACAACCTGTCCTGACCATGACTAACAACCTGTCATGACTAACAACCTGTCATGACCATGACTAACAACCTGTCATGACTAACAACCTGTCCTGACCATGACTAACAACCTGTCCTGACCATGACTAACAACCTGTCCTGACCATGACTAACAACCTGTCCTGACCATGACTAACAACCTGTCATGACTAACAACCTGTCCTGACCATGACTAACAACCTGTCCTGACCACGACTAACAACCTGTCCTGACCATGACTAACAACCTGTCATGACTAACAACCTGTCCTGACTAACAACCTGTCATGACTAACAACCTGTCCTGACCATGACTAACAACCTGTCCTGACCATGACTAACAACCTGTCCTGACCACGACTAACAACCTTTCCTGACCATGACTAACAACCTGTCATGACTAACAACCTGTCATGACTAACAACCTGTCATGACTAACAACCTGTCCTGACCATGACTAACAACCTGTCCTGACTAACAACCTGTCCTGACCATGACTAACAACCTGTCCTGACCATGACTAACAACCTGTCCTGACCATGACTAACAACCTGTCATGACTAACAACCTGTCCTGACTAACAACCTGTCCTGACTAACAACCTGTCATGACTAACAACCTGTCCTGACCATGACTAACAACCTGTCCTGACCATGACTAACAACCTGTCATGACTAACAACCTGTCCTGACTAACAACCTGTCATGACTAACAACCTGTCCTGACCATGACTAACAACCTGTCCTGACCATGACTAACAACCTGTCCTGACCATGACTAACAACCTGTCATGACTAACAACCTGTCATGACTAACAACCTGTCCTGACCATGACTAACAACCTGTCATGACTAACAACCTGTCATGACCATGACTAACAACCTGTCCTGACTAACAACCTGTCCTGACCATGACTAACAACCTGTCCTGACTAACAACCTGTCCTGACCATGACTAACAACCTGTCCTGACCATGACTAACAACCTGTCCTGACTAACAACCTGTCCTGACTAACAACCTGTCCTGACCACGACTAACAACCTGTCCTGACCATGACTAACAACCTGTCCTGACCATGACTAACAACCTGTCCTGACTAACAACCTGTCCTGACCACGACTAACAACCTGTCCTGACCATGACTAACAACCTGTCCTGACCATGACTAACAACCTGTCCTGACCATGACTAACAACCTGTCCTGACCACGACTAACAACCTGTCCTGACCATGACTAACAACCTGTCATGACTAACAACCTGTCCTGGCCACGACTAACAACCTGTCCTGACCATGACTAACAACCTGTCCTGACTAACAACCTGTCCCAACCATGACTAACAACCTGTCATGACTAACAACCTGTCCTGACCATGACTAACAACCTGTCATGACTAACAACCTGTCCTGACCACGACTAACAACCTGTCCTGACCATGACTAACAACCTGTCCTGACCATGACTAACAACCTGTCCTGACTAACAACCTGTCCTGACCATGACTAACAACCTGTCCTGACCATGACTAACAACCTGTCATGACTAACAACCTGTCCTGACCATGACTAACAACCTGTCCTGACCATGACTAACAACCTGTCCTGACTAACAACCTGTCCCAACCATGACTAACAACCTGTCATGACTAACAACCTGTCATGACTAACAACCTGTCCTGACCATGACTAACAACCTGTCCTGACCATGACTAACAACCTGTCCTGACCATGACTAACAACCTGTCCTGACCATGACTAACAACCTGTCCTGACCATGACTAACAACCTGTCCTGACCATGACTAACAACCTGTCATGACTAACAACCTGTCCTGACTAACAACCTGTCATGACCATGACTAACAACCTGTCCTGACCATGACTAACAACCTGTCATGACTAACAACCTGTCCTGACCACGACTAACAACCTGTCCTGACCATGACTAACAACCTGTCCTGACTAACAACCTGTCCTGACCATGACTAACAACCTGTCATGACTAACAACCTGTCCTGACTAACAACCTGTCCTGACCATGACTAACAACCTGTCATGACTAACAACCTGTCATGACTAACAACCTGTCCTGACCATGACTAACAACCTGTCCTGACCATGACTAACAACCTGTCCTGACCATGACTAACAACCTGTCCCGACCATGACTAACAACCTGTCATGACTAACAACCTGTCCTTACTAACAACCTGTCCTGACCATGACTAACAACCTGTCCTGACTATGACTAACAACCTGTCCTGACCATGACTAACAACCTGTCCTGACCATGACTAACAACCTGTCCTGACTAACAACCTGTCCTGACCACGACTAACAACCTGTCCTGACCATGACTAACAACCTGTCCTGACCATGACTAACAACCTGTCCTGACTATAAACCTGTCCTGACCATGACTAACAACCTGTCCTGACCATGACTAACAACCTGTCCTGACCATGACTAACAACCTGTCCTGACTAACAACCTGTCCTGACCATGACTAACAACCTGTCATGACTAACAACCTGTCATGACCATGACTAACAACCTGTCCTGACCATGACTAACAACCTGTCCTGACCATGACTAACAACCTGTCCTGACCACGACTAACAACCTGTCCCGACCATGACTAACAACCTGTCATGACTAACAACCTGTCCTGACCATGACTAACAACCTGTCATGACTAACAACCTGTCCTGACCATGACTAACAACCTGTCCTGACCATGACTAACAACCTGTCCTGACTAACAACCTGTCCTGACTAACAACCTGTCCTGACCATGACTAACAACCTGTCCTGACCATGACTAACAACCTGTCCTGACCACGACTAACAACCTGTCCTGACCACGACTAACAACCTGTCCTGACCATGACTAACAACCTGTCCTGACCATGACTAACAACCTGTCATGACTAACAACCTGTCCTGACCATGACTAACAACCTGTCATGACTAACAACCTGTCCTGACCATGACTAACAACCTGTCCTGACCATGACTAACAACCTGTCATGACTAACAACCTGTCCTGACTAACAACCTGTCATGACTAACAACCTGTCCTGACTAACAACCTGTCCTGACCATGACTAACAACCTGTCATGACTAACAACCTGTCCTGACCACGACTAACAACCTGTCCTGACCATGACTAACAACCTGTCCTGACCATGACTAACAACCTGTCATGACTAACAACCTGTCCTGACTAACAACCTGTCCTGACCATGACTAACAACCTGTCCTGACCATGACTAACAACCTGTCATGACTAACAACCTGTCATGACTAACAACCTGTCCTGACCATGACTAACAACCTGTCCTGACCATGACTAACAACCTGTCCTGACCATGACTAACAACCTGTCCCGACCATGACTAACAACCTGTCATGACTAACAACCTGTCCTTACTAACAACCTGTCCTGACCATGACTAACAACCTGTCCTGACTATGACTAACAACCTGTCCTGACCATGACTAACAACCTGTCCTGACCATGACTAACAACCTGTCCTGACTAACAACCTGTCCTGACCACGACTAACAACCTGTCCTGACCATGACTAACAACCTGTCCTGACCATGACTAACAACCTGTCCTGACTATAAACCTGTCCTGACCATGACTAACAACCTGTCCTGACCATGACTAACAACCTGTCCTGACCATGACTAACAACCTGTCCTGACTAACAACCTGTCCTGACCATGACTAACAACCTGTCATGACTAACAACCTGTCATGACCATGACTAACAACCTGTCCTGACCATGACTAACAACCTGTCCTGACCATGACTAACAACCTGTCCTGACCACGACTAACAACCTGTCCCGACCATGACTAACAACCTGTCATGACTAACAACCTGTCCTGACCATGACTAACAACCTGTCATGACTAACAACCTGTCCTGACCATGACTAACAACCTGTCCTGACCATGACTAACAACCTGTCCTGACTAACAACCTGTCCTGACTAACAACCTGTCCTGACTAACAACCTGTCCTGACCATGACTAACAACCTGTCCTGACCATGACTAACAACCTGTCCTGACCACGACTAACAACCTGTCCTGACCACGACTAACAACCTGTCCTGACCATGACTAACAACCTGTCCTGACCATGACTAACAACCTGTCATGACTAACAACCTGTCATGACCATGACTAACAACCTGTCATGACTAACAACCTGTCCTGACCATGACTAACAACCTGTCATGACTAACAACCTGTCCTGACTAACAACCTGTCCTGACCATGACTAACAACCTGTCATGACTAACAACCTGTCATGACTAACAACCTGTCATGACTAACAACCTGTCCTGACCATGACTAACAACCTGTCCTGACCATGACTAACAACCTGTCCTGACTAACAACCTGTCCTGACTATAAACCTGTCCTGACCATGACTAACAACCTGTCCTGACTAACAACCTGTCCTGACGATGACTAACAACCTGTCCTGACTATAAACCTGTCCTGACCATGACTAACAACCTGTCCTGACTAACAACCTGTCCTGACCATGACTAACAACCTGTCCTGACCATGACTAACAACCTGTCCTGACCATGACTAACAACCTGTCCTGACCATGACTAACAACCTGTCCTGACCATGACTAACAACCTGTCCTGACCACGACTAACAACCTGTCCTGACTAACAACCTGTCCTGACCATGACTAACAACCTGTCCTTACCATGACTAACAACCTGTCCTGACCATGACTAACAACCTGTCCCGACCATGACTAACAACCTGTCATGACTAACAACCTGTCCTGACCATGACTAACAACCTGTCCTGACCATGACTAACAACCTGTCATGACTAACAACCTGTCCTGACTAACAACCTGTCCTGACCATGACTAACAACCTGTCATGACCATGACTAACAACCTGTCCTGACTAACAACCTGTCCTGACTAACAACCTGTCCTCTCCATGACTAACAACCTGTCCTGACTAACAACCTGTCATGACTAACAACCTGTCCTGACTAACAACCTGTCCTGACTAACAACCTGTCCTGACCATGACTAACAACCTGTCCTGACTAACAACCTGTCCTGACTAACAACCTGTCCTGACCATGACTAACAACCTGTCCTGACTAACAACCTGTCCTGACTAACAACCTGTCCTGACCATGACTAACAACCTGTCCTGACTAACAACCTGTCATGACTAACAACCTGTCCTGACCATGACTAACAACCTGTCCTGACCATGACTAACAACCTGTCCTGACCATGACTAACAACCTGTCCTGACCATGACTAACAACCTGTCATGACTAACAACCTGTCCTGACCATGACTAACAACCTGTCATGACTAACAACCTGTCATGACTAACAACCTGTCATGACTAACAACCTGTCATGACTAACAACCTGTCCTGACCATGACTAACAACCTGTCCTGACCATGACTAACAACCTGTCCTGACCATGACTAACAACCTGTCCTGACCATGACTACAAACCTGTCCCGACCATGACTACAAACCTGTCCAGAATTATGACTAAAAACATGTTCCGACCAAAACTAAAAAGAACTGTCTCAACCACGACTTAAATGACCATGTTTAGGCACTGCTGTCAGCAGAGAAGGTGAGTCAGGTGATTGTGGTTACAGGTTGTCAGGTAAATTGTAATACTGTAATAAACTAGATACAGAAGGAGTGTTTGTGTACTATTTGTGTATAAGGCTTAACATGTGTGTGTGCATCTCCTCTAGATTGGTGGAGGTGAACGGTGTACCAGTGGTGGACCACAGCGAACAGGAGTTGAGCACCCTACTCCTCCTGGGACCCAGTGCTCAGATAGTGGTTCTGAGGAGACCTCGTCCTACTGGGACCCAGTGCTCAGATAGTGGTTCTGAGAAGACCTCGTCCTACTGGGACCCAGTGCTCAGATAGTGGTTCTGAGGAGACCTCCTCCTCCTGGGAACCAGTGCTCAGATAGTGGTTCTGAGGAGACCTTCTCATCCTGGGACCCAGTGCTCAGATAGTGGTTCTGAAGAGACCTCCTCCTCCTGAGACACAGTGCTCAGAGAGTGGTTCAGAGGAGACCTCCTCCTTCCATATTCAGACCTAGAAGACCGCCTCCTGTTAGTCACACCCCCAGCTTCTCATCCTCCCAGCCCCAGAAGAGCCCCTCCTATTAGTCCCACCCCCAGATCCCATCTCAGTAGACCCCCTCCTAGCTCTCCTCCTCCCAGTCCCCATCCCAGTCGACCCCTTCCTAGCTCTCCTCCTCCCAGTCCCCATCCCAGTCGACACCCTCCTAGCTCTCCTCCTCCCAGTCCCCATCCCAGTCGACCCCCTCCTAGCTCTCCTCCTCCCAGTCCCCATCCCAGTCGACCCCCTCCTAGCTCTCCTCCTCCCAGTCCCCATCCCAGTCGACCCCTTCCTAGCTCTCCTCCTCCCAGTCCCCATCCCAGTCGATCCCTCCTAGCTCTCTTCCTCCCAATCTCCATCCCAGTCGACCCCCTGCTAGCTCTCGTCCTCCCAGTTCCCATCCCAGTCGACCACCTCCTAGCTCTCCTCCTCCCAGTCCCCATCCCAGTCGACCACCTCCTAGCTCTCCTCCTCCCAGTCCCCATCCCAGTCGACCCCCTCCTAGCTCTCGTCCTCCCAGTCCCCATCCCAGTCGACCCCCTCCTAGCTCTCGTCCTCCCAGTCCCCATCCCAGTCCCCATCCCAGTCGATCCCCTCCTAGCTCTCGTCCTCCCAGTCCCCATCCCAGTCGATCCCCTCCTAGCTCTCGTCCTCCCAGTCCCCATCCCAGTCGATCCCCTCCTAGCTCTCGTCCTCCCAGTCCCCATCCCAGTCGACCCCCTCCTAGCTCTCGTCCTCCCAGTCCCCATCCCAGTCCCCATCCCAGTCGACCCCCTCCTAGCTCTCGTCCTCCCAGTCCCCATCCCAGTCCCCATCCCAGTCGATCCCCTCCTAGCTCTCGTCCTCCCAGTCCCCATCCCAGTCGATCCCCTCCTAGCTCTCGTCCTCCCAGTCCCCATCCCAGTCGATCCCCTCCTAGCTCTCGTCCTCCCAGTCCCCATCCCAGTCGACCCCCTCCTAGCTCTTGTCCTCCCAGTCCCCATCCCAGTCCCCATCCCAGTCGACCCCCTCCTAGCTCTCGTCCTCCCAGTCCCCATCCCAGTCCCCATCCTAGTCGACCCCCTCCTAGCTCTCGACCTCCCAGTCCCCATCCTAGTCGACCCCCTCCTAGCTCTCATCCTCCCAGTCCCCATCCCAGTCCCCATCCTAGTCGACCCCCTCCTAGCTCTCGTCCTCCCAATCCCCATCCTAGTCGACCCCCTCCTAGCTCTCATCCTCCCAGTCCCCATCCCAGTCCCCATCCTAGTCGACCCCCTCCAAGCTCTCGTCCTCCCAGTCCCCATCCCAGTCCCCATTCTAGTCGACCCCCTCCCCTAGCTCTCATCCTCCAGGTCCCCATCCCAGTCCCCATCCTAGTCGACCCCCTCCTAGCTCTCGACCTCCCAGTCCCCATCCTAGTCCCCATCCTAGTCGACCCCTCCTAGCTCTCGTCCTCCCAGTCCCCATCCCAGTCCCCATCCTAGTCGACCCCCTCCTAGCTCTCGACCTCCCAGTCCCCATCCCAGTCCCCATCCTAGTCGACCCCCTCCTAGCTCTCGTCCTCCCAGTCCCCATCCCAGTCCCCATCCTAGTCGACCCCCTCCTAGCTCTCGACCTCCCAGTCCCCATCCCAGTCCCCATCCTAGTCGACCCCCTCCTAGCTCTCGACCTCCCCACAATGGAGCAGCAGGGGACACACTTGGAAATCCTATACAACAACAGGCGGATCCCATCCACCAGGAAATTGAGCCCATCCACTCTACATTGGCTGAGAAAAATGCAGCCACCAACACCATTACAACCATAATGCTGGGCATTAGGAGACTGAGACCATCTACTCCTACCTAGGAAACTGAGACCATCCACTCCTACCTAGGAAACTGAGACCATCCACTCCTACCTAGGAGACTGAGACCATCCACTCCTACCTAGGAGACTGAGACCATCCACTCCTACCTAGGAGACTGAGTCTATTCACTCTACCGAGGAGACTGAGTCTATCCACTCTACCTAGGAGACTGAGACCATCCACTCCTACCTAAGAAACTGAGCCCATCCACTCTACCTAGGAGACTGAGCCCATCCATTCACTCTACCTAGGAGACTGAGCCCATCCCTCCACTCTACCTAGGAGACTGAGCCCATCCATTCACTCTACCTAGGAGACTGAGCCCATCCACTCTACCTAGGAGGCTAAGCCCATCCACTCTACCTAGGAGGCTAAGCCCATCCATTCTACCTAGGAGGCTAAGCCCATCCACTCTACCTAGTAGGCTAAGCCCATCCACTCTACCTAGGAGGCTGAGCCCATCCACTCTACCTAGTAGGTTAAGCCCATCCACTCTACCTAGTAGGCTAAGCCCATCCACTCTACCTAGGAGGCTAAGCCCATCCACTCTACCTAGTAGGCTAAGCCCATCCACTCTACCTAGGAGACTGAGCCCATCCACTCTACCTAGGAGACTGAGCCCATCCACTCTACCTAGGAGACTGAGCTCATCCACTCTACCTAGGAGACTGAGCCCATCCACTCTACCTAGGAGGCTAAGCCCATCCACTCTACCTAGGAGGCTAAGCCCATCCACTCTACCTAGGAGGCTAAGCCCATCCACTCTACCTAGGAGGCTGAGCCCATCCACTCTACCTAGGAGACTGAGCCCATCCACTCTACCTAGGAGGCTGAGCCCATCCACTCTACCTAGGAGGCTAAGCCCATCCACTCTACCTAGGAGACTGAGCCCATCCACTCTACCTAGGAGACTGAGCCCATCCACTCTACCTAGGAGACTGAGCCCATCCACTCTACCTAGGAGGCTAAGCCCATCCACTCTACCTAGGATACTGAGCCCATCAACTCTACCTAAGAGACTGAGCCCATCCACTCTACCTAGGAGACTGAGCCCATCCACTCTACCTAGGAGACTGAGCCCATCCACTCTACCTAGGAGACTGAGCCCATCCACTCTACCTAGGAGGCTAAGCCCATCAACTCTACCTAGGAGACTGAGCCCATCCACTCTACCTAGGAGACTAAGCCCATCCACTCTACCTAGGAGACTAAGCCCATCCACTCTACCTAGGAGGCTGAGCCCATCCCTCCACTCTACCTAGGAGACTGAGCCCATCCACTCTACCTAGGAGACTAAGCCCATCCACTCTACCTAGGAGACTGAGCCCATCCACTCTACCTAGGAGACTAAGCCCATCCACTCTACCTAGGAGACTAAGCCCATCCACTCTACCTAGGAGGCTAAGCCCATCCACTCTACCTAGGAGACTGAGCCCATCCACTCTACCTAGGAGACTGAGTCCATCCATTCACTCTACCTAGGAGACTGAGCCCATCCACTCTACCTAGGAGACTGAGCCCATCCACTCTACCTAGGAGGCTAAGCCCATCCACTCTACCGAGGAGGCTAAGCCCATCCACTCTACCTAGGAGGCTAAGCCCATCCACTCTACCTAGTAGGCTAAGCCCATCCACTCTACCGGGGAGGCTAAGCCCATCCACTCTTCCAAGGAGGCTAAGCCCATCCACTCTACCTAGTAGGCTAAGCCCATCCACTCTACCTAGGAGGCTAAGCCCATCCACTCTACCTAGTAGGCTAAGCCCATCCACTCTACCGAGGAGGCTAAGGCCATCCACTCTACCGAGGAGGCTAAGCCCATCCACTCTACCTAGGAGGCTAAGCCCATCCACTCTACCTAGGAGGCTAAGCCCATCCACTCTACCTAGGAGACTAAGCCCATCCACTCTACCTAGGAGACTAAGCCCATCCACTCTACCTAGGAGGCTAAGCCCATCCACTCTACCTAGGAGGCTAAGCCCATCCACTCTACCTAGGAGGCTAAGCCCATCCACTCTACCTAGGAGACTAAGCCCATCCACTCTACCTAGTAGGCTAAGCCCATCCACTCTACCTAGGAGGCTAAGCCCATCCACTCTACCTAGTAGGCTAAGCCCATCCACTCTACCTAGGAGACTAAGCCCATCCACTCTACCTAGGAGACTAAGCCCATCCACTCTACCTAGGAGACTAAGCCCATCCACTCTACCTAGGAGACTAAGTCCATCCACTCTACCTAGGAGACTAAGCCCATCCACTCTACCTAGGAGGCTAAGCCCATCCACTCTACCTAGGAGGCTAAGCCCATCCACTCTACCTAGGAGGCTAAGCCCATCCACTCTACCTAGGAGGCTAAGCCCATCCACTCTACCTAGGAGGCTAAGCCCATCCACTCTACCTAGGAGGCTAAGCCCATCCACTCTACCTAGGAGGCTAAGCCCATCCACTCTACCTAGGAGACTGAGCCCATCCACTCTACCTAGGAGACTGAGCCCATCCACTCTACCTAGGAGACTGAGCCCATCCACTCTACCTAGGAGACTGAGCCCATCCACTCTACCTTGGAGACTAAGCCCATTCACTCTACCTAGGAGACTGAGCCCATCCACTCTACCTAGGAGACTGAGCCCATCCACTCTACCTAGGAGACTGAGCCCATCCACTCTACCTAGGAGACTGAGCCCATCCACTCTACCTAGGAGACTGAGCCCATCCACTCTACCTAGGAGGCTGAGCCCATCCACTCTACCTAGTAGGCTAAGCCCATCCACTCTACCTAGGAGGCTAAGCCCATCCACTCTACCTAGGAGACTAAGCCCATCCACTCTACCTAGTAGGCTAAGCCCATCCACTCTACCTAGGAGGCTAAGCCCATCCACTCTACCTAGGAGACTAAGCCCATCCACTCTACCTAGTAGGCTAAGCCCATCCACTCTACCTAGGAGGCTAAGCCCATCCACTCTACCTAGTAGGCTAAGCCCATCCCTCCACACCCCACTCAGGGAACTGATGGAAGTGACTACATGTATCTTCATAGTAGTGTGTCCTATAACCTGTAACCTTTAACCCTATGTATCATCATAGTAGTGTGTCCTATAACCTGTAACCTTTAACCCTATGTATCATCATAGCAGTGTGTACTGTATCATCATAGTAGTGTGTACTGTATCGTCATAGTAGTGTGTACTGTATCATCATAGTAGTGCGTACTGTATCATCATAGTAGTGCGTACTGTATCATCATAGTAGTGTGTACTGTATCGTCATAGTAGTGTGTACTGTATCATCATAGTAGTGTGTACTGTATCATCATAGTAGTGTGTACTGTATCATCATAGTAGTGTGTACTGTATCATCATAGTAGTGTGTACTGTATCGTCATAGTAGTGTGTACTGTATCGTCATAGTAGTGTGTACTGTATCATCATAGTAGTGTGTACTGTATCATCATAGTAGTGTGTACTGTATCATCATAGTAGTGTGTACTGTATCATCATAGCAGTGTGTACTGTATCATCATAGTAGTGTGTACTGTATCATCATAGCAGTGTGGAGAGCTCTATGTTTCCACACTGAGAATGTTTGCTTTTGTTTTCAAATTATATTTCTAAAAATCCATATTATACTGCAAACGTTGCTAGCACCATATATCATAGCATCACCATTCCCTTACCATTTAGTGCAACATTGAAACATCTGTTGATGTGCCCTTGAGCAATGCATTGATCCCTAATTTGCTTAACCTTGCTGGGATATGTGGGACGGTAGCGTCCCACTTGGCCAAAAGCCAGAGAAAATGCAGAGCGCCAAATTCAAATAAATTACTATAAAAATCTAATTTTCATGAAATCACACATGTAAGATACCAATTTAAAGCTACACGTGTTGTGAATCCAGGCAACGTGTCAGATTTCAAAAAGGCTTTTCGGCGAAAGTAAAAGATGCTATTATCTGAGGATAGCACCTCCATTAACAAAATATATTTCAACCCTGCAGGCGCGACACAAAACGCAGAAATAAAATATAAATCATGCCTTACCTTTGACGAGCTTCTTCTGTTGGCACTCCAGTATGTCCCATAAACATCACAATTTGTCCTTTTAATGGACGGAATATGGACGGAATAATTCCGTCCATATTTATCCAAAAGGTCCATTTATTTGGCGCATTTGGTCCAGAAAAACACTGGTTCCAACTTGGGCAACGTGACTACAAAATATCTCAAAAGTTACCAGTAAGATACCAGACCCGGTATCAGACACTGCTACCTCTGTAAATCCCTTCCGTCTCTACTTAGTGAGGTAGATCTGCTTATAGTTTTTTTGCAAGTTACATGTCAAATGATCTCTAATACACTTCAGAATTGGATTTATTGTTGCCTGTGGGGCATTTCAGATGGTTGTTAGGGAACCCTCTATGGCATTTCAGATGGTTGTTAGGGAACCCTCTATGGCATGTCAGACGGTTGTTAGGGAACCCTCTATGGTGTTTCAGACGGTTGTTAGGGAACCCTCTATGGCATTTCAGATGGTTGTTAGGGAACCCTCTATGGCATTTCAGGCGGTTGTTAGGGAACCCTCTATGGTATTTCAGACGGTTGTTAGGGAACCCTCTATGGCATTTCAGACGGTTGTTAGGGAACCCTCTATGGCATTTCAGATGGTTGTTAGGGAACCCTCTATGGCATTTCAGATGGTTGTTAGGGAACCCTCTATGGCATTTCAGACAAGTTGTTAGGGAACCCTCTATGGTATTTCAGACGGTTGTTAGGGAACCCTCTATGGTATTTCAGATGGTTATTCGGAAACCCTCTATGGCATTTCAGACGGTTGTTAGGGAACCCTCTATGGCATTTCAGACGGTTATTCGGAAACCCTCTATGGTATTTCAGACGGTTGTTAGGGAACCCTCTATGGCATTTCAGACGGTTATTCGGAAACCCTCTATGGTATTTCAGACGGTTGTTAGGGAACCCTCTATGGTATTTCAGACGGTTGTTAGGGAACCCTCTATGGCATTTCAGACAAGTTGTTAGGGAACCCTCTATGGCATTTCAGACAGGTTGTTAGGGAACCCTCTATGGCATTTCAGACAAGTTGTTAGGGAACCCTCTATGGTATTTCAGACGGTTGTTAGGGAACCCTCTATGGTATTTCAGACGGTTATTCGGAAACCCTCTATGGCATTTCAGACGGTTGTTAGGGAACCCTCTATGGCATTTCAGACAGGTTGTTAGGGAACCCTCTATGGCATTTCAGACAAGTTGTTAGGGAACCCTCTATGGTATTTCAGACGGTTGTTAGGGAACCCTCTATGGTATTTCAGACGGTTATTCGGAAACCCTCTATGGCATTTCAGACGGGTTGTTAGGGAACCCTCTATGGCATTTCAGACAGGTTGTTAGGGAACCCTCTATGGTATTTCAGATGGTTGTTAGGGAACCCTCTATGGTATTTCAGATGGTTGTTAGGGAACCCTCTATGGTATTTCAGACAAGTTGTTAGGGAACCCTCTAATATATTTCAGACAGGTTGTTAGGGAACCCTCTATGGTATTTCAGATGGTTGTTAGGGAACCCTCTATGGTATTTCAGATGGTTGTTAGGGAACCCTCTATGGTATTTCAGATGGTTGTTAGGGAACCCTCTAATATATTTCAGACAGGTTGTTAGGGAACCCTCTATGGTATTTCAGATGGTTGTTAGGGAACCCTCTATGGTATTTCAGATGGTTGTTAGGGAACCCTCTATGGTATTTCAGACAGGTTGTTAGGGAACCCTCTATGGTATTTCAGATGGTTGTTAGGGAACCCTCTAATATATTTCAGACAGGTTGTTAGGGAACCCTCTATGGTATTTCAGATGGTTGTTAGGGAACCCTCTATGGTATTTCAGATGGTTGTTAGGGAACCCTCTAATATATTTCAGACAGGTTGTTAGGGAACCCTCTATGGTATTTCAGATGGTTGTTAGGGAACCCTCTATGGTATTTCAGATGGTTGTTAGGGAACCCTCTATGGTATTTCAGATGGTTGTTAGGGAACCCTCTATGGTATTTCAGATGGTTGTTAGGGAACCCTCTAATATATTTCAGACAGGTTGTTAGGGAACCCTCTATGGTATTTCAGATGGTTGTTAGGGAACCCTCTATGGTATTTCAGATGGTTGTTAGGGAACCCTCTATGGTATTTCAGATGGTTGTTAGGGAACCCTCTAATATATTTCAGACAGGTTGTTAGGGAACCCTCTATGGTATTTCAGATGGTTGTTAGGGAACCCTCTATGGTATTTCAGATGGTTGTTAGGGAACCCTCTATGGTATTTCAGATGGTTGTTAGGGAACCCTCTATGGTATTTCAGATGGTTGTTAGGGAACCCTCTAATATATTTCAGACAGGTTGTTAGGGAACCCTCTATGGTATTTCAGATGGTTGTTAGGGAACCCTCTATGGTATTTCAGATGGTTGTTAGGGAACCCTCTAATATATTTCAGACAGGTTGTTAGGGAACCCTCTATGGTATTTCAGATGGTTGTTAGGGAACCCTCTATGGTATTTCAGATGGTTGTTAGGGAACCCTCTATGGTATTTCAGATGGTTGTTAGGGAACCCTCTATGGTATTTCAGATGGTTGTTAGGGAACCCTCTATGGTATTTCAGATGGTTGTTAGGGAACCCTCTATGGTATTTCAGATGGTTGTTAGGGAACCCTCTATGGTATTTCAGATGGTTGTTAGGGAACCCTCTATGGTATTTCAGATGGTTGTTAGGGAACCCTCTATGGTATTTCAGATGGTTGTTAGGGAACCCTCTATGGTATTTCAGATGGTTGTTAGGGAACCCTCTATGGTATTTCAGATGGTTGTTAGGGAACCCTCTATGGTATTTCAGATGGTTGTTAGGGAACCCTCTATGGTATTTCAGATGGTTGTTAGGGAACCCTCTATGGTATTTCAGATGGTTGTTAGGGAACCCTCTATGGCATTTCAGATGGTTGTTAGGGAACCCTCTATGGTATTTCAGATGGTTGTTAGGGAACCCCCTATGGTATTTCAGATGGTTGTTAGGGAACCCTCTATGGTATTTCAGATGGTTGTTAGGGAACCCTCTATGGTATTTCAGATGGTTGTTAGGGAACCCTCTATGGTATTTCAGATGGTTGTTAGGGAACCCTCTATGGTATTTCAGACAGGTTGTTAGGGAACCCTCTATGGTATTACAGACGGTTGTTAGGGAACCCTCTATGGTATTTCAGACGGTTGTTAGGGAACCCTCTATGGTATTTCAGATGGTTGTTAGGGAACCCTCTATGGCATTTCAGATGGTTGTTAGGGAACCCTCTATGGTATTTCAGACAGGTTGTTAGGGAACCCTCTATGGTATTTCAGATGGTTGTTAGGGAACCCTCTATGGTATTTCAGATGGTTGTTAGGGAACCCTCTATGGTATTTCAGATGGTTGTTAGGGAACCCTCTATGGTATTTCAGACGGTTGTTAGGGAACCCTCTATGGTATTTCAGACGGTTGTTAGGGAACCCTCTATGGTATTTCAGACGGTTGTTAGGGAACCCTCTATGGTATTTCAGATGGTTGTTAGGGAACCCTCTATGGCATTTCAGATGGTTGTTAGGGAACCCTCTATGGTATTTCAGACGGTTGTTAGGGAACCCTCTATGGTATTTCAGACGGTTGTTAGGGAACCCTCTATGGTATTTCAGACGGTTGTTAGGGAACCCTCTATGGTATTTCAGGCGGTTGTTAGGGAACCCTCTATGGTATTTCAGACGGTTGTTAGGGAACCCTCTATGGTATTTCAGATGGTTGTTAGGGAACCCTCTATGGTATTTCAGATGGTTGTTAGGGAACCCTCTATGGTATTTCAGATGGTTGTTAGGGAACCCTCTATGGCATTTCAGATGGTCGGTTTTTTATGATTGGGTTTTGCTTTTCTTCTATTGTTGTGTTTAATAATGTGTTTTGTTGGGTATAATAATGTGTTTTGTTGGGTATAATAATGTGTTTTGTTGTGTATAATAACGTATATTTGTATGTATTTACTGTATTTTGATGTGTATTGTGGTGCTATACAGGACTCATCTGTAAAATAATAAACCGTGTCTCAGCATTGACTTCCTGTCTAAATAAAGACACCGTGGTCTCAGTATTGACTCCCTGTC
This sequence comes from Oncorhynchus gorbuscha, assembly GCF_021184085.1. Classification (NCBI taxonomy): domain Eukaryota; kingdom Metazoa; phylum Chordata; class Actinopteri; order Salmoniformes; family Salmonidae; genus Oncorhynchus; species Oncorhynchus gorbuscha. The sequence goes on from NC_060183.1 coordinate 4,262,060, forward strand.
TAAATAAAGACACCTTGGTCTCAGCATTGACTTCCTGTCTAAATAAAGACACCTTGGTCTCAGCATTGACTCCCTGTCTAAATAAAGACACCTTGGTCTCAGCTTTGACTCCCTGTCTAAATAAAGACACCTTGGTCTCAGCATTGACTCCCTGTCTAAATAAAGACACCTTGGTCTCAGCATTGACTCCCTGTCTAAATAAAGACACCTTGGTCTCAGCTTTGACTCCCTGTCTAAATAAAGACACCTTGGTCTCAGCATTGACTCCCTGTCTAAATAAAGACACCTTGGTCTCAGCATTGACTCCCTGTCTAAATAAAGACACCTTGGTCTCAGCATTGACTCCCTGTCTAAATAAAGACACCTTGGTCTCAGCATTGACTCCCTGTCTAAATAAAGACACCTTGGTCTCAGCTTTGACTCCCTGTCTAAATAAAGACACCTTGGTCTCAGCATTGACTTCCTGTCTAAATAAAGACACTTTGGTCTCAGCATTGACTCCCTGTCTAAATAAAGACACCTTGGTCTCAGCATTGACTCCCTGTCTAAATAAAGACACCTTGGTCTCAGCATTGACTCCTGTCTAAATAAAGACACCTTGGTCTCAGCTTTGACTCCTGTCTAAATAAAGACACCTTGGTCTCAGCATTGACTCCTGTCTAAATAAAGACACCTTGGTCTCAGCTTTGACTCCCTGTCTAAATAAAGACACCTTCTCAGCATTGACTCTCAAATAAAGACACCTGACTCCTTTGACTCCCTGTCTAAATAAAGACACCTTGGTCTCAGCATTGACTCCCTGTCTAAATAAAGACACCTTGGTCTCAGCATTGACTCCCTGTCTAAATAAAGACACCTTGGTCTCAGCTTTGACTCCCTGTCTAAATAAAGGTTAATTAAATAAATAAAACTTTCAAGCCATTTCTGTTTTCTGATACATTTTCATTGACCATTGAGTGGTGGTGCGATGTTATTGTGAACATGAACGTTTGCAAGACTCACTAGGTAGAAGTTGTTATGAGTTAGTTATAATATTTTCATTTATTAAATGTTATTTTTGTTGTTTTAGTCCAGTTTCTGTCTTGTCACTGTGAACACGTATTCTGTACATTCACATTATCAACTTGATATTAAACGAAATGTTTATATATATATATATATTTCATGGCATATTTTCCCGTTGAAAACCACATGGTTATGACTCAACATTGGCATAAAGGGACAATTCGCAGTTTAAAGAACAATAAAGCAGTAACTCTGCCACCTTTTGAGGAACAATTGCAGATTGCCCTTTTAATGTCTTATCCATATAGTTCCATCAGATGGGTGGATCACGTAGAAACAAACCGATAAAAATTGCATTTCATGGGAAAACAAAACGAGAGAGAGAAAGAAGTTCGCTCAACCATGTCTGTCAGTTTTAACATTCACAAATCAAAGCCGTTTGTCCTGGTTTGACATCATATCCTCGTCCTAAACGCCACTCTATTCCCTATATAGTGCACTACTTTTGACCAGAGTCCTATTGGAACCAGGTTACATTTACAAAAGTGGTGCACTAGATAGGGGAATAGAGTGGCATTTGGGACACAAGCACTATCTGCAGTGTATTTGCCTTAAAAAAAAACATTTGTTTTTGAACAAAAAACTGATGTGGATATTTGTTACAGGCTTATAGAATGATATATTTTACAAGTGTCTTTTAATATGAAGATACAGTAAGCTGATGGTTTTTCCTCATAACAGTTAACATTTTGGTTCAGCAGGATCGTGTTCAAAGTAGACACGAAACAGAAGAAAGCAGACAGAAACTGAGCGAACCTCGTCCAGTTCATTTTTTTTTTGTCTTGAAGAGTTGAAGATAAGTTTGCCATTTGAGTGCTTTTTTTTTTTACCTCATTCAGTGTTTTACGTTTCCTCTTTAGAGTCTCTCTGTTTGTTGGATGGGCCCCATTCACAACAAAGAGGCTTCCTATGGGAGAGAAAAATATATCAAGATTGAGATAAAGAGGAAGATGGAGATTGAGAAAGAAACAGAGAGAGGTGGAGAGAGAGAGATGATAGAAACAGAGAGAGGTGGAGAGAGAGAGAGAGGTGATAGAAACAGAGAGAGGTGGAGAGAGAGAGAGAGAGAGAGGTGATAGAAACAGAGAGGGAGAGAGAGAGGTGATAGAAACAGAGAGAGGTGGAGAGAGAGTGATAGAAACAGAGAGAGGTGGAGAGAGAGAAAGGTGATAGAAACAGAGAGAGGTGGAGAGAGAGAAAGGTGATAGAAACAGAGAGAGGTGGAGAGAAAGAAAGATGGAGATAAAAACAGAGACAGGTGGAGAGAGAAAAATGGAGATAGAAACAGAGAGAGGTGGGGGGAGAGAAAGGTTATAGAGAGGCAAGGAGAGGTGGAGAGAGAGAAAGATGGAGATAGAAACAGAGAGAGGTGGAGAGAGAGAAAGATGGAGATAGATACAGAGAGAGATGGGGGGAGAGAAAGGTTATAGAGAGACAAGGAGAGGTGGAGAGAGATAAAGATGGAAATAGAAACAGAGAGAGGTGGAGAGAGAAAGGTTATAGAGAGACAAGGAGAGGTGGAAAGAGAGAGAAAGTGAGAGAGAGAGAGAACAGCCTCAAATGCAGTCACAAACGCAGCCTCAACATTTCACACAAGAATAACAGGTCAATAGGCACCCCACCCAGACCAGCGAGACCCCCCCCCCACTCATAGAGGACCCACGCCGAGAGGACCTACATCCGCACCACAACACCACCAGCCACATTCACACTCCCACCCCACCAATCAACACCCCACGAAGTCAACCATGCCCACACCCCATTTAGGCCCCCTCAGATCAGACCTATACCCCTCCTGCCCACCCCATGCCCCCCACTCCCGTAAAGGGGGCTTGCACATTGAAGTCACACATACGCCCAGGCTGTGAGCAGGCAAACAGTCCAAACCCCCACTCTTACACTCGCCCAAGCCAATGGGATGTACCCGATGCTCAGCAGGCTCTGCTCACACTTACTGGCCTGAGGCCAAACCACACGGCCAACAACATTGGACACTTTATGGAACACAAAGTCTTCAATATATCATCCTGGAATATCCAAGGCATGAGGTTATAAATGCCGGACAAGAACCTCACACACTCAGCACAAAGGAGGACAAATAACTGCCTGGAGGTGACAGAATTCCCTCCCCCATACACTGGGTGTGTACATAGTCAACGGTAGGCTTCGAGGGGACTCCTACGGTAGGTACACCTATAGCTCTGTCGCACGCTGGGTATGTACATAGTCAACGGTAGGCTTCGAGGGGACTCCTACGGTAGGTACACCTATAGCTCTGTCGCACGCTGGGTATGTACATAGTCAACGGTAGGCTTCGAGGGGACTCCTACGGTAGGTACACCTATAGCTCTGTCGCACGCTGGGTTGTACATAGTCAACGGTAGGCTTCGAGGGGACTCCTACGGTAGGTACACCTACAGCTCTGTTACATCCTGGGTATGTACATAGTCAACGGTAGGCTTCGAGGGGACTCCTACGGTAGGTACACCTACAGCTCTGTTACATCCTGGGTATGTACATAGTCAACGGTAGGCTTCGAGGGGACTCCTACGGTAGGTACACCTACAGCTCTGTTACATCCTGGGTATGTACATAGTCAACGGTAGGCTTCGAGGGGACTCCTACGGTAGGTACACCTACAGCTCTGTTACATCCTGGGTATGTACATAGTCAACGGTAGGCTTCGAGGGGACTCCTACGGTAGGTACACCTACAGCTCTGTTACATCCTGGGTATGTACATAGTCAACGGTAGGCTTCGAGGGGACTCCTACGGTAGGTGCACCTACAGCTCTGTTACATCCTGGGTATGTACATAGTCAACGGTAGGCTTCGAGGGGACTCCTACGGTAGGTACACCTACAGCTCATCTCTTGGCAGTAGTACTGTAGACTACTTTATCACTGACCTCAACCCAGAGACTCTCAGAGCGTTCACACAGTCAGTCCACTGACACCCCTATCAGATCACAGCAAAATCACAGTCTACTTGAACAGCCAAAGGAACTGAATAAGAAACACTATAGATGGAAGGAATGTAGTGTGGAAATCTACCAAAAAACAATTAGGCAACAATAAATTCAATCCCTTTTAGACAACTTCCTGGACAAAACGTTCCACTACAATAGTGAAGGTGTAAATTTGCCAGTAGAAAATCTTGAATGTATATTTGACCTCTCAGCTTCCTTATCAAATCTAAAGATTTCAAACAGAAAAGTAAATGAGCAACAATTACAAATGGTTTGATGAAGACTGCAAAAACCTAAGAAAGAAATTGGAGAAACCTATCCAACCAAAAACATAGAGACCCAGAAAACCTGAGTCTACGCCTTTCTCTATAGTGAATCACTAAAACAATACAGAAATACACTACGGAAAACCTGAGTCTACGCCTTTCTCTATAGTGAATCACTAAAACAATACAGAAATACACTATGGAAAACCTGAGTCTACGCCTTCACTATAGTGAATCACTAAAACAATTCAGAAATACACTATGGAAAACCTGAGTCTATGCCTTCACTATAGTGAATCACTAAAACAATACAGAAATACACTATGGAAAACCTGAGTCTATGCCTTCACTATAGTGAATCACTAAAACAATACAGAAATACACTATGGAAAACCTGAGTCTACGCCTTTCTCTATAGTGAATCACTAAAACAATACAGAAATACACTATGGAAAACCTGAGTCTACGCCTTTCTCTATAGTGAATCACTAAAACAATACAGAAATACACTATGGAAAACCTGAGTCTACGCCTTCACTATAGTGAATCACTAAAACAATACAGAAATACACTACGGAAAACCTGAGTCTACGCCTTCACTATAGTGAATCACTAAAACAATACAGAAATACACTACGGAAAAAGAAGGGGCAGCGTGTCAGAAATCAGCTCAATGTGATTGGTGAATACATAGACTCTAACCACTTCTGGGAAACAAACAACAACACAAAAGAGGTTTCTATCCAAGATGGAGATGTATAGATAAACCCCTTCTACAATCTGTTTGACTCTATAACAAGGAACAAACAGCAAAAACATATACATGATCAAATACAGATCTTAGAATCAACTATTATCCTCTCTTGGGTAGGGGGCGGTATTTTGACATCCGGATGAAAAGCGTGCCCAAAGTAAACTGCCTGCTACTCAGGCCCAGAAGTTAGGATATGCATTTAATTTTTTATTCCACCTTTATTTAACCTGTTAAGACTCTAGGGGCAGTATTTCATTTTTGGATAAAAAGACGTGCCCGTTTTAAGCGCAATATTTTGTCACGAAAAGATGCTCGACTATGCTTGGAATTGATAGTTTTGGAAAGAAGACACTCTGACGTTTCCAGAACTGCAAAGATGTTCACTGTGAGTGCCATAGAACAAAATCTACAGGCAAAACCAAGATGTTTGAGTGACCAGGAAATCAACAGGATTTCTGGAGGCACGTTTTCCATGATCTCCTTATATGGCTGTGAATGCGACAGGAATGAACGGACACTTCCTATCGTTTCCCCCAGGTGTCTGCAGCATTGTGACGTATTTGTAGGCATATCATTGGAAGATTGACCATAAGAGCCTACAATTACCAAGTGTCCCGCACGGTGTCTGCGTGGAAATTGGTGCGCAAAAGTCAGGTACCAGTATTTTTCCATCCGAATCAGAGAAGAATGCACGCTTCCAGGGAAGGCATTTCAATGAAGAGATATATGACAAAACACCTTGAGGATTGATTCAAACAACGTTTTCCATGTTTCAGTCGATATTATGGAGTTAATTCGGAAAAAAGTTTGACGTTTAGGTGACTGAATTTTCGGTTAGTTTCGGTAGCCGAATGCATAGTAACAAAACGGAACGTTGTGTCCTACACAAGCATCTTTCAGGAAAAACTGGACATCTGCTATGTAACTGAGAGTCTCCTCATTGAAACATCTGAAGTTCTTCAAAGGTAAATTATTTTATTTGATCCCTTTGCTGGTTTTTGTGAATGTTGCGTGCTAAATGCTAACGCTAAATGCTAAGCTAGCTATCACCACTCTTACACAAATTATTGATTTTCTCTGGTTCTAAAGCATATTTTGAAAATCTGAGATGACAGGATTGTTAAGAAAAGGATAAGCTTGAGGACAGGCATATTTATTTCATTTAATTTGCAATTTTCAGAAATCGCTAATTTTGTGTTATGGTAATGAGCTTGAGGCTGTAGTCACGATCCCGGATCCGGGATGGGGCGGCCTAGGAGGTTAACCAGGTAGGCTAGTTGAGAACATGTTCTCATTTGCAACTGCGACCTGGCCAAGATAAAGCATAGCAGTGTAACAGAACTGATATGACCTACCACTATTTTCAATGACTATCACTTTTATTATAAAGCCATGTCCTCCCAGATTACAGTTCCTAGGGCTTCCACTAGATGTCAACAGTCTTTAGAAAGAGGTTCAGGTTGGTTTTTGGAAAAACGAGCCAGAAATTGTAGTTTTTCTTAATGGCTCCCATTTTGGCTGTAGCGTTTCCAAGCGCGTGAAGAGAGTGTGTTCTTTGGTATTTTTCTCCAGTAAAGACAATAACGATTCTCCGTCTTAAATTGTATAATTTATTTATGTATTAGGATACCTGAGGTTTGATTATAAATTTTGTTTGACTTGTTTGTTTATTAGTAACGTTTGGGATTAATTTTGTATGAATTTTGATGGAGGGAAACTGAGTGGATTATTGACTGAAGCTCGCCAGCTAAACTGAGTTATCGATATAAAGAAGGACATTTTCGAACAAAATTACCATTTGTGATGTAACTGGGACCTTTTGGAGTGCCAACAGAAGAAGATCATCAGAGGTAAGGCATTAATTATAATAATAACTGTAGTTATTTCTGAGTTTTGTGTCGCGCCTGGCGGGTTGAAATATGTTTTTCATGTGTTTGTATGCGGGGCGCTGTCCTCAGATAATCACATGGTATGCTTTCGCCATAAAGCCTTTAATGAAATCTGACACAGCGGCTGGATTAACAAGACGTTAAGCTTTATTTTGCTGTATTACACTTGTGATTTTATGAAAGTTAAATATTTATAATACTGTAGTTTGAATTTCGCGCTCTGCAATTTCACCGGATGTTGGACCAGGTGGGACGCTACCTTCCTACCTGCCCATAAGAAGTTAAGGGCTGCCAAAACACACTGGAAATATTTAGGGCTACTTATTCCTTGCCACCCACTCTGAAACTAACTGCAGCTCTTTGTTGAGTGTTGCAGTCGTTTCAGTTGCTGTAGTAGCTGACGGGTATAGTGTTGAGTCATCCGTATACATAGACACACTGGCTTTACTCAAAGGCAGTGGCATGTCGTTAGTTATATTTGAAAAAAGCAAGGGGCCTAAACAGCTGCCCCGGGGAATTCCTGATTCTAACTGGATTATATTTGAGAGGCTTCCATTAAAGAACACCCTCTGTGTTCTGTTAGACAAGTAACTGTTTATCCACATTATAGCAGGGGTTGTGAAGACATAACACACATGTTTTTCCAGCAGCAGACTATGATCAATAATGTCAAAAGCTGCACCAAAGTCTAACAAGACAGCCCCCACAAGCATTTCTTTTCAGCAATTTTCCTCAGCCAATCATCAGTCATTTGTGTAAGTGCTGTGTTTGTTGAGTGTCCTTCTCTATAAGCGTGCTGAAAGTCTGTTGTCTACTTGTTTACTGTAAACGAACATTGTTTCTGGTCAAATACAATTGTTTCCAGAAGTTTACTAAGAGTTGGTAACATGCTGATTGGTTTGCTATTTGAGCCAGTAAAGGGGGCTTTACTATTCTTGGGTAGCGGGATGACTTTAGCTTCCCTCCAGGCCTGACACACTTTCTACTAGGATTGAATTGAAGATGTGGCATATGTAATATTATCCTCAATATGTTTCCATCCAGATTGTCCTGTCATTGACCGATGGCTTGTCATTGTTGATAGACAACAACACTTTTTTTTCGCCACTTCCACACTGACTTTACGGAATTCAAAAGTACAATTCTTGTCTTTCATAATTTGATCCGATATACTTGGATGTGTAGTGTCGGCGTTTGTTGCTGGCATGTCATCCCTAAGTTTGCTTATCCTGCCACTGAAAAAGTCATTAAAGTAATTTGCAATATTAGTGGGGTTTGTGATGAATGAGCTGATTCTGATAAATGGACTAAGGCAACGGGGCACTCCGGAGCCCAAATGGACTAAGGCATCGGGGGCACTCCGGAGCCCAAATGGACTAGCGCATCGGGGGCACTCCGGAGCCCAAATGGCTTAAGGCAACGGGGGCACTCCGGAGCCCAAATGGACGAAGGCAACGGGGGCCCAAATGGACTAAGGCATCGGGGGCACTCCGGAGCCCAAATGGACTAGTGCATCGGGGGCACTCCAGAGCCCAAATGGCTTAAGGCAATGGGGGCCCAAATGGACTAAGGCAACGGGGCCCAAATGGACTAAAGCAACGGGGGCCCAAATGGACTAAGGCAACGGGGGCCCAAATGGAATAAGGCAACGGGGGCACTCCGGAGCCCAAATGGACTAAGGCAATGGGGGAACTCCGGAGCCCAAATGGACTAAGGCAACAGGGGGCCCAAATGGAATAAGGCAAAATGGACTAAGGCAATGGGGGCACTCCGGAGCCCAAATGGCCTAAGGCATCGGGGGCACTCCGGAGCCCAAATGGACTAAGGCAACGGGAGCACTCCGGAGCCCAAATGGACTAAGGCAACGGGGGCCCAAATGGATTAAGGCTCCAAATGGACTAAGCCCAAATGGACCAAGTGCCCAAATGGCTTAAGGGGTGGCACTCCGGAGCCCAAATGGACTAGTGCATCACTCCGGGGGACTACATCCACTCCGAGCCCAAATGGACTTAAGGCAAATGGACTAGGGGCCCAAAATGGCTTAAGGCAACGGGGGCCCAAATGGACTAAAGCAACGGGGGCCCAAATGGACTAAGGCAACGGGGGCATTAAGGCAACGGGGCGGGGGCACTCCGGAGCCCAAATGGGCTAAGGCAACGGGGGCCCAAATGGAATAAGGCAACGGGGGCACTCCGGAGCCCAAATGGACTAAGGCAATGGGGGCCCAACTTAAGGCAATGGGCCCAAATGGACTAAGGCATTAAGGCAGGGGAACTCCGGAGCCCAAATGGACTAAGGCAACGGGGGCCCAAATGGACTAAGGCAACGGGGGCCCAAATGGACTAGCGCAATGGGGGAACTCCGGAGCCCAAATGGACTAGCGCAACGGGGGAACTCCGGAGCCCAAATGGACTAGCATTGGAGCATTGGGGGCCCAAATGGACTAAAAAAGGTGAGTTTCTTTTCTTTAAATTTTAATGTCAACTTTTACTTTTATATTAGGTAACATTACCGCTCACATTGGAAACGGTGCAGTGTGAAACCTCCATGACTGCATCACTGGGTCACGGTAAGTAATTAAGAGAATGTGGAAGTTGATACAAGACATGCGCTGATTCATTTTATTATTTTATTCACATAGAAACGGGGGAATCCCATCCACCAATGGAAGCTACATTGCAGCCCGTGTGCCCTCCACCCAGGGATAAAGTGTGTGAGGCTCCCAAAACAGCAGGGGCCAAGAGTGGGGAAAGGTTTGGCCACAGGTGTCGAGGGTCCGTCCACATCTGTGTCCGTGCGCCGGGATGGAGTCCGCGAGGCCCCGGTTCCCAAGAGTCGCAGACCCGCAGGTTCCAAAGAGTGAGGGGGAATGTTTGGCCACAGGTGTCGAGGGTCCATCCACGTTTGCGTGTCCACGTCTACAGTTCGCATGTTGACCCCTCAGACAAACCCAGAACGAGTTGAACACATTGGTTGGGCAGATTGTGACTGTACTCGGAAGAATACACAGGGTTTTGATTAATTTACATAATACAACTGTTGAACGTTTCCCACAACATGAATAAAAAACCTATACTTTGTAAATTGTCTGGCATTCTGTTTCTTACCACCAATCTCTGTATGAGCTGCTGCCTCCTTCTCACTGCAGCATTGGGTGTTGGGTTAGGAGACTCTTGGGAGTCCATACTAATCTCCGCATCCATTTCAATACCATGCCTCAGGGCTATGTTGTGGAGCACACCACATGCCAGTATTATGCCTGTCAACTTTGATTGGGGAGGGAAACAATTCATTCTTAAAACAGACCAACATTTTAAATTTAGGTTTGAAATTGCACACCACAATGTTTTTATCAAACAAACTTGCACTACTAATGGGCACTACAGTTACTCAGATGTCCCCTTGAAATCTGTTCGCATTTTTTTGCAATGCTAGTGGAAAAGATATGCATCGGCTGATTCCAGTCATTTGCACTAGCATCGCTACAAAATGAACAAGCTTCAAGGGGACATCTCAGTAACCCTAGGTCCAAGTTAAAAACTGTTATCGGCTATTTGGCCGGAACCTTTGGGTGTTCAATTTCAATATCAATATAAATATAAAATGTTGGTATATGTTGCTTTAAGTTGAACTATTTTTAAACCAAATTTAAGTTCAGTATTTTTATTAAATGAAGTTACCTTCTCTGGCTTGTAGAGGAGTTTTCCACCTACCACCTTCAACAGTCCGATGGTGTGACCCACAGCCGACCTTGATCTGCCGTAGCGCATTTCCTCTGCTGGCTGGGAGCGAGAAGCCACGTTTTCAGTGAATAGCCCCAGTCACCTAATAGGGTAAAACTGTTGTGTTACACTATTTTGCACGGTTAAAACGCTATTATACACTGAAACAAAACAAAAAATAACTCACGGAGAAGCCACCCGCCTCCACTCTCACCAGCTACTAGACGCAGGCCTACTCTGCTGTGGTGCAGAATGAATCAATTGTGCGTAGGCCACTTGGAGCGGAACGGACAGATGATCTGAGCATTCAATGAATGGAACAACTTCCTGTTAACATATACATGTTAATCTATAGACGGTGCGGCAACATACGTGCAATCAACTGCACCTATGACACCTGGGAAATTAAATGAGTGGACAAATTCTGCTTTGATTGCGCGCCTGTTGTTGGGAAACTAACGTTTCTCGTGGGCAATACGTGTAGAATTGCCTCGTTCACTTGTGGCAGGATGCGCCTGAATGATGGCTGTGATATACCCGACCTGTCACTCATTACCCGACCTGTCACTCATTTCCCTGTGGAATGTCCCAGTAGCGAGGAATCCCTGGGTGGAAAGTACTTGGACAGATACGGGTACGGCATGATAACAGCGTGTCTTCCTTTCCAGATTAGGGGCTAAATCCGAGCACAAATCTAACAGAACATTTCTTGGGAGATGATAGCGATTTATAAACCATGGATCATCATATGCAAAAAAGTAAAGCCATTCCGGTCTCTGAAAACTCTCTCCCTTCTAAAAGCACGGTTTTTAATGTCTTCCACTAATGCAGGAACAGCCATAGTGTCACGCCTTGGTCTTAGTGTTTTGTGTTTTTGTTGATTGTTTGGTCAGGCCAGGGTGTGACATGGGTTTGTTTTGTTGTATTTCGTATTGGGGTTTTGTGGTTATTGGGATTGCGGCTGAGTAGGGGTGTTGTATGGGCTTGGCTGCCTGAGGCGGTTCTCAATCAGAGTCAGGTGATTCTCGTTGTCTCTGATTGGGAACCGTATTTAGGTAGCCTGGGTTTCGCTTTGTATTTTGTGGGTGATTGTTCCTGTCTCTGTGTAGTTTCACCAGATAGGCTGTAATAGGTTTCACGTTCCGTTTTGTTGTTTTTGTATTTATTAGTTATTTCATGTATCGTTCCGTTTTTCTTCATTAAAGACATGAGTAAACCACCACGCTGCATTTCGGTCCGACTCTCTTTCTACAAACGAAGAACGTCGTTACACATAGTTACTGTTTTCTAATTTTACACAATATTTATATAACATCTGTTATTAATTCAAAACACCTGGAAATTATTACCTCACACCTTTAATTGATAATTCCAAACAATCTGTTCATAAAGCTAATGCAAAGTCTTTGCGTAGAGATAAGATCATTTCCACGTCAAAGTAAGGTTTCCAAAATAACTACTTATACGTGTTTTTTTTGCGTAAGTCATACTTAAATTCAAAATTGATCTTATGTCTGTTTTATAAATGCGGTCCCCTGGTTCTTCTGTCCCCAACCAAGGAGGGCCTACAGCAGCACCTAGATCTGTCCCCCACCAAGGAGGGCCTACAGCAGCAGCTAGATCTGTCCCCAACCAAGGGGGGCCTACAGCAGCACCTAGATCTGTCCCCAACCAAGGAGGGCCTACAGCAGCACCGAGATCTGTCCCCAACCAAGGAGGGCCTACTGCAGCACCTAGATCTGTCCGCAACCAAGGAGGGTCTACAGCAGCACCTAGATCAGTCCCCAACCAAGGAGGGCCTACAGCAGCACCTAGATCTGTCCCCAACCAAGGAGGGCCTACTGCAGCACCTAGATCTGTCCCCAACCAAGGAGGGTCTACAGCAGCACCTAGATCAGTCCCCAACCAAGGAGGGCCTACAGCAGCACCTAGATCTGTCCCCAACCAAGGAGGGCCTACAGCAGCAGCTAGATCTGTCCCCAACCAAGGAGGGCCTACAGCAGCACCTAGATCTGTCCCCAACAAAGGAGGGCCTACTGCAGCACCTAGATCTGTCCCCAACCAAGGAGGGCCTACAGCAGCACCTAGATCTGTCCCCAACAAAGGAGGGCCTACTGCAGCACCCAGATCTGTCCCCAACCAAGGAGGGCCTACAGCAGCAGCTAGATCTGTCCCCAACCAAGGAGGGCCTACTGCAGCACCTAGATCTGTCCCCAACCAAGGAGGGCCTACAGCAGCACCTAGATCTGTCCCCAACCAAGGAGGGCCTACAGCAGCACATAGATCTTCTGCACAGATTCTGTCAGACCTGGGCCTTGACAGTAAATCTCAGTGAGACAAAAATGTTTTAGAAAAAGGTCCAGGCCCAGGACCACGCATACAAATTCCTTCTAGACACCGTTGCCCTAGAGCACACAAAAATAATATACATACCTCAGCCTAAACATCAGCGCCTTAGGTAGCTTCCACATAGATGTGAACGATCTGAGAAACAAGCCAAGAAGGGCCTTCTATGACATCAAAAATAACATACACTTCAACATACCAATTCGAATCTGGCTAAAAATACTTGAATCAGTTATAGAGCACATTGCCCTTTATGGTTGTGAGGTCTGGGGTCCGCTCACCAACCAATAATTCACTAAATGGGACAAACGCCAAATTGAAACTATGCATGCAGAATTCTGCAAAAATATCCTTCTTAAAACTTCAAATTATGCACGCAGAGCAGAATTAGGCCGATTCCCTCTAATGATCAAAACAATGAAAAGAGACATTAAATTAAATAACCAAGGTAGCAATTGAATTCCCAAACCTTCCATAACAAAGCCATCACCGACAGAGAGATGAACCTGGAGAAGAGTCCCCTAAGCAAGTTGGTCCTGGGGCTCTGTTCACTAACACAAACACACCCCACAGAGCCCCAGGACAGCAGCACAATTAGACCCAACCAAATCATGAGAAAACAAAAAGATAATTACTTAACACATTGGAAAGAATTAACAAAAAAACAGAGCAAACTAGAATGCTATTTGGCCCTACACAGAGAGTACACAGCGGCAGAATACCTGACCACTGTGACTGACCCTAAACAGAGAGTACACAGCGGCAGAATACCTGACCACTGTGACTGACCCAAAATTAAGGAAAGCTTTGACTATCAGTGAGCATAGCCTTGCTATTGAGAAAGGCCGCCGTAGGCAGACATGGCTCACAAGAGAAGACAGGCAATGTGCACACCGCCCACAAAATGAGGTGGAAACTGAGCTGCACTTCATAACCTCTTGCCAAATGTATGACCATATTAGAGACACATATTTCCCTCAGATTACACAGACCCACAAAGAAAACAAATCAAATTTTGATAAACTCCCATATCTATTGGGTGAAACACCACAGTGTGTCATCACAGCAGCAAGATTTGTGACCTGTTGCCACAAGTAAATAAATAAATAAATAAATAAATAAATAAATAATTAATTAAATACGTATTTATTTTCCCTTTGTAGTTTAACTTACTTGCACATTGTTTGTGAAATGTTTACTGTTAATTTTGTATTGTTTATTATCTATTTAACTTGCTTTGGCAATGTGAATATGTTGCCCATGACAATAAAGCCCTTAAATTGAGAGAGCGAGAGCGAGAGCACGAGAGGTGGCATTGCTTTGTCAATGTTAAAATATATTTCCCATGCCTATAAAGCCTTTAAAATGAAATTATAATTGGGAGAGAGAAAGAGACAGAAATGGGTGTGTTAAGAGAGAGAGAGAGAATTCCCTAGACCAGCTAGGTTTTCCAACAACAACCTTGAGGAGGGAATGGAGGGAATGTGTCATGGCTGTCTTTACAGAAAAAGATTAACCTCGGAGAAACACTGGAGAAACTGAGTCTAACTCTCACCCATAAACGCTGCTGCTACTGCTGGCAGGACTAGAACGACTTCCTGGGATTGTCACATAACAACACTGCACTCCACCCCAAAACCCTCAAGCCTTGATTCTCATCCACATAGAACAGCAATGAATGTAGTCATACATTGTAGCAGTGAAACCCAGGGTTAGAGAGGAAGATCAGAGAGAGAGAGAGAGAGAGAGAGAGAGAGAGAGAGAGAGAGACAGGGTGAGAGAGAGAGAGAGAGAGAGAGAGAGAGAGAGAGAGAGAGAGAGAGAGAGAGAGAGAGAGAGAGAGAGAGAGAGAGAGAGAGAGACTCCCATATCGGTTAGGTGAAAAATCGTAAATGTGGCCTTAACTTGATCAGAAATACAGTGTAGACATTGTTAATATTGTGATTGACTATTGTAGCTGGCCCCTCATCCACCCCCCCACCACCCATCCTCCTCATACCATCCATCCCTCCCCCCGACAAAAGCCAGATTTAAGCCGAGCCCTCATGCCTTCTAGGGGATCTCTCCTCTGTTTCACCACCTCCCCCTCCACCTTCACCACCACCTCCACCTCCAACTCCCCCTCCACCTCCAAGTCCCTCTCCACCTCCCCCTCCACCTCCAAGTCCCTCTCCACCACCCCCTCCACCTCCACCTCCACCTCCCCCACCTCCCCTCCCCTCCCCCTCCACCTGTCCCCCACCTCCACCTCCCCCTTCACCCCACCACCCCCTCCACCCCCCCCCACTCCCCTCCCCCACCTACACCTCCCCCTCCCCTCCCACCCGCTCCACCTCCCCTTCACCCCTACCCCCAACTACACCCCCACCCCACCTCACCCCCACCCCCCCCCCCTCCACCCCCCACCTCCCCCTCCCCTCCCTCCCACCCGCTCCAACTCCCCCTTCACCCCCACCTTCCCCTCTACCCCCAACTCCACCCCCACCCCCTCCACCTCCACGCCCACCTCCCCTCCACCACCACCTCCACCTCCCCTCCACCACCACCCCCCCCCACCACCTCCCCCTCCCCTCCACCTTCACCCCCACCTCCCCTCCCCCTCCACCCCCCCACCTCCCCCTCCCCTCCCTACCACCCGCTCCACCTCCCCCTTCACCCCCCACCTCCCCCTCCACCCCCAACTCCACCCCCACCCCCTCCACCTCCACCCTCACCTCCCCTCCACCACCACCTCCACCTCCCCTCCACCACCACCTCCCCTACACCACCTCCCCCTCCACCTTGACCCCCACCTCCCCTCCTCCACCACCCCTCCCCTCCCCACCCTCTCCCACCACCTCCCCCTCCCCTCCACCTTCACCCCCACCTCCCCCTCCACCTCCCCCTCCACCCCCACCTCCCCTCCACTCCATGACATTAAAGAGGCATGCGTTTGAAGTGGTAGAGAGGTATTAACTCTGGTTTCCTGGCCTGATCCACCACAGCCCAGTAAAATCCAGCGCAGGTCTCTTAACTACCAAAGGGATTCCTTTCTGTCCGCAGAATACATGTTAAAAAACACAGGCTTGGCCTTTATCCTGATGATAAAAAGGAATACAGTGTGGAAACTGGCAGACCTTGGAACACCCTCTTCAACCCCTGGCTAATCCCTAGTCCTACATACTCACCGATCTGCTCTGGGATTGAATGTTTGTTCCTGGTGCTGTCAAATGTCCTGATGCTGTTAAATGTCCTCATTCTTCCTACCAGCAGAATGTAATAGACTAGAGGTATTCAACTCTGGATTAGTGTAGGTTGTCTGTTCTACCTAATCATTAAACGCACCACCTGTCTCCCAGGTATAAGTCAGTATGAAACAAATCAATGGAACTAGCTTCAAAGTCTAGATCTGAATTTTAGGGGGTTATAGGATAGTAGAGAGGGTTACAGTATGGTGGAAGGGGTTATAGTATGGTAGAGGGGGTTACAGTATTGTAGAAGGGGTTATAGTATGGTAGAGGGGGTTACAGTATGCTAGAGGGGGTTAGAGTATGGTCAAGGGGGTTATAGGATGTAGAGGGGTTATAGTTTAGTAGCGGGGGTTATAGTATGGTAGAGAGGGTTACAGTATGGTAGAGGGGGTTATAGTTTAGTAGAGGGGGTTATAGTATGGTAGAGAGGGTTACAGTATGGTAGAGGGGTTATAGTATGGTAGAGGGGGTTATAGTATGGTAGAGGGGTTATAGTATTGTAGAGGGGTTATAGTATGGTAGAGGTGGTTATAGTATGGTAGAGGGGTTATAGTATGGTAGAGGGTAGAGGGGTTATAGTATGGTAGAGGGGGTTATATTATGGTGGAGGGGTTATAGTATGGTAGAGGGGATTATAGTATGGTGGAGGGGTTATAGTATGGTAGAGGGGTTATAGTATGGTAGAGGGGTTATAGTATGGTAGAGGGGTTATAGTATTGTAGAGGGGTTATAGTATGGTAGAGGGGTTATAGTATGGTAGAGGGGATCATAGTATGGTAGAGG
>NC_060183.1:4281581-4366581 GCF_021184085.1 Oncorhynchus gorbuscha
ACTAGTAAACAAACAAACATTCGACCAACTGGGGACATGTTGTCGGTTTTGTTAATCCCAACAAGGTCAAATGCTATTTCTATGAGATTTGGTGTTAGAATTAGTGTTGGGTTTATAATTTGGATTAGAATTGGTGTTAGTTTTAGAATTAGGATTAGAATTAGTGTTAGGTTTAGAATTAGGATTAGAATTAGTGTTAGGTTTAGATTTAGGATTAAAATTATTGTTAGGTTTAGAATTAGGTTTAGAATTAGTGTTAGGTTTAGAATTAGGATTAGAATTAGTGTCAGGTTTAGAAATAGGATTAGGGTCTGTTGTTAAAGGTTAGTGTTATAGTGGTTAGTGGTGTGGGAAAATAGGATATTGAATGGAATCAATTGTGTGTGTCAACAAGGTTAGTTAAGTCAAGACTGTGTGCTTGTGCTAGTCTTCCCTGGGTAAACCTCCCTCTAAACAGTGTATGTGTGTGTGTGCGTGTCCCTGGAGATATCCTGATGACCCCAAACAGATTGGCATCATCTAACCTGATCTCTTTCTTCCCCCCCCCCTGACAGGACTTTCTAAATACAAGGTTACACCACTACTGCCATCTAGTGGCACTGCTGGTCAGCTCACCCGGAGAAAACTTGTTGACACTTTCATTTGAATGTAGGCCATACCTAACGTTACATAAGGACTTTATAGCACACTCATAACCCATAATGCATTAGAATGTCGTTCACGAGTTCATGGTGGACGACCTCTGATAGTTACGAGGAAAATCAATGTGTTTATCATCTGGTTATATCATCGAACATATAACATCCTTCTGTTCGTTGGGAGAAGAAACCCTACAGACCCACAGACCACAGGTAATATTGGGATTGAGTTAGTTTGAACGAGAGGCAAGTCTCAGCAGGAAACGTTCTTTTCCTAGGCTGTTTACACAAGGTATTATTTCATGAATGAAAACCACAGAGTGGAAAGATAATCAATTATTGATTGATATGTATGAGCTCTGATTCTGACTTCACAGGGGTTACATTACAACAAACCGAACAGTGGAAATATTCTCCTCACTGTCGGATTTTAAAAGCCTAATGAAAAGGCCATTAGGATCAAACTGAGGAAGGGTGTGCTTTAGACTGCAGTAGAAAAAGAGTCGTTCTTTTTTGCATGGCAGCTATGGTCCTGACTCTTTCCCTCGGAGAGAGATAAGGAGGTCATCCTAAGGTCTGAGTCACGACTAAGGACATTCTGTTTGAATCATGAAGAACTCGTTGACTTGGGCTCCCGAGTGACGTAGCAGTCTAAGGCACTGAGTCTCAAAGCTTGAGGCGTCACTACAGATCCTGTTTTGATTCCAGGCTGTGTCACATCCAGCCATGATTGGTCGTCCCATAGGGCGGCGCACAACTGGCCCAGCATCGTCCAGGTTTGGTTGTTGTATACTGTCATTTTAATTAATATTTTTTTTGTAACTGACTAGTTAAATACAGGTTAAATTAAAATGAAATTACCTTTCTTTCGTTATGGTTCATTGGATCAGTCTAAAACTTTGCACATACACTGCTGCCATCTAGTGGCCAAAATCTAAATTGTCGCCTGGGCTGGAATAGTACATAATGGCATATCTCTTGCATTTCAAAATGTTTATTTCTTTGTATTATCTTCTACCAGATCTAATGTGTTATATTCTACTACATTCATTTCACATCTCCACAAACTTCAAAGTTTTTCCCTTTCAAATGGTATCAAGAATATGCATATACTTGCTTCGGGTCCTGAACTACAGGCCGTTAGATTTGGGTACGTCATTTTAGGCATGTAAAAAAAAGTGTCCAATCCTTCTGTAGAAGTAGTTCATGACTCACTACTGTAAGTCTCTCTGGATAAGAGAGTCTGTTAAATGACTCACTACTGTAAGTCTCTCTGGAGTCTGCTAAATGACTCACTACTGTAAGTCTCTCTGGATAAGAGAATCTGTTAAATGACTCACTACTGTAAGTCTCTCTGGATAAGAGAATCTGTTAAATTACTCTCTACTGTAAGTCTCTCTGGATAAGAGAGTCTGTTAAATGACTCTCTACTGTAAGTCTCTCTGGATAAGAGAGTGTTAGATGACTCACTACTGTAAGTCTCTCTGGATAAGAGCATCTGTTAAATGACTCTCTACTGTAAGTCTCTCTGGATAAGAGAGTGTTAGATGACTCACTACTGTAAGTCTCCCCCGGATAAGAGAGTCTGTTAAATGACTCTCTACTGTAGGTCTCTCTGGAGTCTGCTAAATGAATCACTACTGTAAGTCTCTTTGGATAAGATAGTCTGCTAAATGACTCTCTACTGTAAGTCTCTCTGGATAAGATAATCTGTTAAATGACTCTCTACTGTAGGTCTCTCTGGAGTCTGCTAAATGACTCACTACTGTAAGTCTCTCTGGATAAGAGAATCTGTTAAATGACTCTCTACTGTAGGTCTCTCTGGAGTCTGTTAAATGACTCTCTACTGTAGGTCTCTCTGGAGTCTGTTAAATGACTCTCTACTGTAAGTCTCTCTGGATAAGAGAGTCTGTTAAATGACTCTCTACTGTAAGTCTCTCTGGATAAGAGAGTCTGTTAAATGACTCACTACTGTAAGTCTCTCTGGATAAGAGAATCTGTTAAATGACTCTCTACTGTAAGTCTCTCTGGATAAGATAGTCTGTTAAATGACTCACTACTGTAAGTCTCTCTGGATAAGAGAGTCTGTTAAATGACTCTCTACTGTAGGTCTCTCTGGAGTCTGCTAAATGACTCCCTACTGTAAGTCTCTCTGGATAAGAGAGTCTGTTAAATGACTCACTACTATAAGTCTCTCTGGATAAGAGAGTCTGTTAAATGACTCACTACTGTAAGTCTCTCTGGATAAGAGAGTCTGTTAAATGACTCTCTACTGTAGGTCTCTCTGGAGTCTGTTAAATGACTCCCTACTGTCAGTCTCTCTGGATAAGAGAGTCTGTTAAATGACTCACTACTGTAAGTCTCTCTGGATAAGAGAGTCTGTTAAATGACTCACTACTGTAAGTCTCTCTGGAGTCTGCTAAATGACTCACTACTGTAAGTCTCTCTGGATAAGAGAATCTGCTAAATGACTCTCTACTGTAAGTCTCTCTGGATAAGAGAGTCTGTTAAATGACTCACTACTGTAAGTCTCTCTGGATAAGAGAATATGTTAAATGACTCTCTACTGTAAGTCTCTCTGGATAAGAGAGTCTGTTAAATGACTCTCTACTGTAGGTCTCTCTGGAGTCTGTTAAATGACTCCCTACTGTCAGTCTCTCTGGATAAGAGAGTCTGTTAAATGACTCACTACTGTAAGTCTCTCTGGATAAGAGAGTCTGTTAAATGACTCACTACTGTAAGTCTCTCTGGAGTCTGCTAAATGACTCACTACTGTAAGTCTCTCTGGATAAGAGAATCTGCTAAATGACTCTCTACTGTAAGTCTCTCTGGATAAGAGAGTCTGCTAAATGACTCACTACTGTAAGTCTCTCTGGATAAGAGAATCTGCTAAATGACTCACTACTGTAAGTATCTCTGGATAAGAGAGTCTGTTAAATGACTCTCTACTGTAGGTCTCTCTGGAGTCTGCTAAATGACTCCCTACTGTAAGTCTCTCTGGATAAGAGAGTCTGTTAAATGACTCACTACTGTAAGTCTCTCTGGATAAGAGAGTCTGTTAAATGACTCACTACTGTAAGTCTCTCTGGATAAGAGAGTCTGTTAAATGACTCTCTACTGTAGGTCTCTCTGGAGTCTGTTAAATGACTCCCTACTGTCAGTCTCTCTGGATAAGAGAGTCTGTTAAATGACTCACTACTGTAAGTCTCTCTGGATAAGAGAGTCTGTTAAATGACTCACTACTGTAAGTCTCTCTGGAGTCTGCTAAATGACTCACTACTGTAAGTCTCTCTGGATAAGAGAATCTGTTAAATGACTCTCTACTGTAAGTCTCTCTGGATAAGAGAGTCTGTTAAATGACTCACTACTGTAAGTCTCTCTGGATAAGAGAGTCTGTTAAATGACTCTCTACTGTAGGTCTCTCTGGAGTCTGCTAAATGACTCCCTACTGTAAGTCTCTCTGGATAAGAGAGTCTGTTAAATGACTCACTACTATAAGTCTCTCTGGATAAGAGAGTCTGTTAAATGACTCACTACTGTAAGTCTCTGGATAAGAGAGTCTGTTAAATGACTCTCTACTGTAGGTCTCTCTGGAGTCTGTTAAATGACTCCCTACTGTCAGTCTCTCTGGATAAGAGAGTCTGTTAAATGACTCACTACTGTAAGTCTCTCTGGATAAGAGAGTCTGTTAAATGACTCACTACTGTAAGTCTCTCTGGAGTCTGCTAAATGACTCACTACTGTAAGTCTCTCTGGATAAGAGAATCTGTTAAATGACTCTCTACTGTAAGTCTCTCTGGATAAGAGAGTCTGTTAAATGACTCACTACTGTAAGTCTCTCTGGATAAGAGAATATGTTAAATGACTCTCTACTGTAAGTCTCTCTGGATAAGAGAGTCTGTTAAATGACTCTCTACTGTAGGTCTCTCTGGAGTCTGTTAAATGACTCCCTACTGTCAGTCTCTCTGGATAAGAGAGTCTGTTAAATGACTCACTACTGTAAGTCTCTCTGGATAAGAGAGTCTGTTAAATGACTCACTACTGTAAGTCTCTCTGGAGTCTGCTAAATGACTCACTACTGTAAGTCTCTCTGGATAAGAGAATCTGCTAAATGACTCTCTACTGTAAGTCTCTCTGGATAAGAGAGTCTGCTAAATGACTCACTACTGTAAGTCTCTCTGGATAAGAGAATCTGCTAAATGACTCACTACTGTAAGTATCTCTGGATAAGAGAGTCTGTTAAATGACTCTCTACTGTAGGTCTCTCTGGAGTCTGCTAAATGACTCCCTACTGTAAGTCTCTCTGGATAAGAGAGTCTGTTAAATGACTCACTACTATAAGTCTCTCTGGATAAGAGAGTCTGTTAAATGACTCACTACTGTAAGTCTCTCTGGATAAGAGAGTCTGTTAAATGACTCTCTACTGTAGGTCTCTCTGGAGTCTGTTAAATGACTCCCTACTGTCAGTCTCTCTGGATAAGAGAGTCTGTTAAATGACTCACTACTGTAAGTCTCTCTGGATAAGAGAGTCTGTTAAATGACTCACTACTGTAAGTCTCTCTGGAGTCTGCTAAATGACTCACTACTGTAAGTCTCTCTGGATAAGAGAATCTGCTAAATGACTCTCTACTGTAAGTCTCTCTGGATAAGAGAGTCTGTTAAATGACTCTCTACTGTAAGTCTCTCTGGATAAGAGAGTCTGTTAAATGACTCACTACTGTAAGTCTCTCTGGATAAGAGAATATGTTAAATGACTCTCTACTGTAAGTCTCTCTGGATAAGAGAGTCTGTTAAATGACTCTCTACTGTAGGTCTCTCTGGAGTCTGTTAAATGACTCCCTACTGTCAGTCTCTCTGGATAAGAGAGTCTGTTAAATGACTCACTACTGTAAGTCTCTCTGGATAAGAGAGTCTGTTAAATGACTCACTACTGTAAGTCTCTCTGGAGTCTGCTAAATGACTCACTACTGTAAGTCTCTCTGGATAAGAGAATCTGCTAAATGACTCTCTACTGTAAGTCTCTCTGGATAAGAGAGTCTGCTAAATGACTCACTACTGTAAGTCTCTCTGGATAAGATAATCTGCTAAATGACTCACTACTGTAAGTATCTCTGGATAAGAGAGTCTGTTAAATGACTCTCTACTGTAGGTCTCTCTGGAGTCTGCTAAATGACTCCCTACTGTAAGTCTCTCTGGATAAGAGAGTCTGTTAAATGACTCACTACTGTAAGTCTCTCTGGATAAGAGAGTCTGTTAAATGACTCACTACTGTAAGTCTCTCTGGATAAGAGAGTCTGTTAAATGACTCTCTACTGTAGGTCTCTCTGGAGTCTGTTAAATGACTCCCTACTGTAAGTCTCTCTGGATAAGATAATCTGCTAAATGACTCACTACTGTAAGTATCTCTGGATAAGAGAGTCTGTTAAATGACTCTCTACTGTAGGTCTCTCTGGAGTCTGCTAAATGACTCCCTACTGTAAGTCTCTCTGGATAAGAGAGTCTGTTAAATGACTCACTACTGTAAGTCTCTCTGGATAAGAGAATCTGCTAAATGACTCTCTACTGTAAGTCTCTCTGGATAAGAGAGTCTGTTAAATGACTCTCTACTGTAAGTCTCTCTGGATAAGAGAGTCTGTTAAATGACTCACTACTGTAAGTCTCTCTGGATAAGAGAATCTGTTAAATGACTCTCTACTGTAAGTCTCTCTGGATAAGATAGTCTGTTAAATGACTCACTACTGTAAGTCTCTCTGGATAAGAGAGTCTGTTAAATGACTCTCTACTGTAGGTCTCTCTGGAGTCTGCTAAATGACTCCCTACTGTAAGTCTCTCTGGATAAGAGAGTCTGTTAAATGACTCACTACTGTAAGTCTCTCTGGATAAGAGAGTCTGTTAAATGACTCACTACTGTAAGTCTCTCTGGATAAGAGAGTCTGTTAAATGACTCCCTACTGTCAGTCTCTCTGGATAAGAGAGTCTGTTAAATGACTCTCTACTGTAAGTCTCTCTGGATAAGAGAGTCTGTTAAATGACTCACTACTGTAAGTCTCTCTGGATAAGAGAGTCTGTTAAATACCCAGACAGTACCCAGACAGACCCAGACAGTACCCAGGCATTACCAAGACAGTACCCAGACAGTACCCAGGCAGTACCCAGGTAGTACCCAGGTAGTACCCAGACAGTACCCAGACAGTACGCAAACAGTATGCAGACAGTACCCAGGCAGTAACTAGACTGTACCCAGACAGTACCCAGACAGTACCCACACAGACCCAGACAGTACCCAGACAGTACCCAGATAGTACCCATCCAGTACCCAGGCAGTACCCAGGCAGTACCCAGGTAGTACCCAGACAGTACCCAGACAGTACGCAAACAGTACGCAGACAATACGCAGACAGTACCCAGGCAGTAACCAGACTGTACCCAGACACTACCCAGGCAGTACCCAGACAGTATGCAGACAGTATGCAGACAGTACCCAGGCAGTACCCAGACAGTACCCAGGCAGTATCCAGACAGTATGCAGGCAGTACCCAGACAGTACCCAGACAGTACGCAAACAGTGCCCAGGCAGTACCCAGGTAGTACCTAGGTAGTCCCCAAACAGTGCCCAGGCAGTACCCAGACAGTACCCAGGCAGTACCCAGGTAGTATGCAGGCAGTGTGCAGGCAGTATGCAGGCAGTACTCAAACAGTACCCAGACAGTACCCAGGCAGTACCCAGACAGTATGCAGACAGTGCCCAGGCAGTACCCAGGTAGTACCTAGGTAGTACCCAAACAGTGCCCAGGCAGTACGCAGACAGTACCCAGGCAGTACCCAATCCGGTACCCAGGCAGTATCCATGCAGTACCCAGGCAGTGCCCAGGCAGTGCCCAGGCAGCACCCAGACAGTACGCAGACGGTACCCAGGCAGTACCCAGATGGTACCCAGACAGTACCCAGACGGTACCCAGGCAGTACCCAGGCAGCACCCAGACGGTATCCAGACGGTACCCAGGCAGTACGCAGACGGTACCCAGGCAGTACCCAGACGGTACCCAGACAGTACCCAGACGGTACCCAGGCAGTATCCAGGCAGCACCCAGACAGTACCCAGACGGTACCCAGACAGTACGCAGACGGTACCCAGGCAGTACCCAGACGGTACCCAGACAGTACCCAGACGGTACCCAGGCAGTACCCAGACGGTACCCAGACAGTATGCAGACGGTACCCAGACAGTACGCAGACGGTACCCAGACAGTACGCAGACGGTACCCAGACGGTACCCAATCCGGTACCCAGGCAGCACCCAGGCAGTACCCAGTATGCAGGCAGTGGAGAAAGAGAAATGCATAATGACTGCGGTCATAACAATCCACCAGGGGGCAGTAGAGGTCTCAGTATATTCAGCTCTACAGATCATGAGTGAGACAGCAGCTCTGTGCTCTTAAGCACTGGGACATCAAGGCTAAATCCCGAATGGAGTCCAATTCCCTGTGTGAGGCATTACTTGTTACCAGGGACCATATACGCGTAGTCAACATCTAATCTTGAAGAAAATAGAGATGGCAGCTACATCTAGATATGAGATGAAAGACCTTGACAGACATACATACCACCCACTAAGATAACACAACCACAACATCTATTCAGCAGCTCTAAAGCTGCAGGTTGTAATCTTAGGTAAGTGTTTATCCAGAGCGATTTACCGTTTCCTTTCTATGTAATCTATGGTGTTTTAAATTAGGCCAAGTAGCACTCCACGGGAACGACACACATCTGATGGATACATAGGAGGCGTCACAAATGGGCCCCTATTCCCTACATAGTGCACTACTTTAGACCAGAATCCTACGGGCCCCTATTCCCTATGTAGCACACTACTTTAAATCAGAATCCTATGGGCCCCTATTCCCTATGCAGTCCACTACTTTTGACCAGAATCCTACGGGACCCTATTCCCTATATGGAGTACTACTTTAGACCAGAATCCTACAGGCCCCTATTCCCTATATTGAGCACTACAGGCCCACAGGGTGCCATTTGGGATGCGACCCATGTACAGGTAACTGCCAGAATAAAGGAAACACTTGAGTAAATGAGGGATACAAAGAAAATTGAAAGGAGGTGATTTTCACACAGGTGCAGTTCCTGAGTTAATTTAGCAATTAACATCCCAAATAGCATATAAACATGACATAAGCGATGAACAGGGAAGGAGTGAGGGAGGGAGGGATGGAAGGAGGGAAAGGTGGATTGATTGAGGGAGGGAGGGAGGGATGATAAGTGCTGAACAGCTAGCCACTCGGACAGATTGCTTGGTCGACTGACAGAGCTAGGCTGCCTGTTTACAGGGGGGTACAGAGAGAAAGGGGAAGAGACAGAGAAGTTGATGGGAGAGGGGGTGAGAAAGAGACAGGACCCCACTAGGTTGACTAAGAGAGAGAGAGAGAGAGACACTAGTAGGTTGAATGAGAGAGCGAGAAAGAGAGAGAGAGAGAGAGAGCGAGAGAGAGAGCGAGTACAATAAGACCCAATCAAACTAGAATGCTATTTGGCAGAATACCTGACCACTGTGACTGACCCAAACTTTGACTATGTATAGATTCAGTGAGCATAGCCTTATCTACCTCACTTGCTTTGGCAATGTTAATACATGCCAAAATAGCCCCTTGAATTGAATTGAGACAGGACCCCACTAGGTCAACACACACACAGAGAGACAGAGAGACAGAGAGAGAGAGAGAGAGAGAGAGAGAGAGAGAGAGAGAGAGAGAGAGAGAGAGAGAGAGAGAGAGAGAGAGAACATGAGCAAATTTGTTCCAGCATTTTTCAGGCAGTTTTTACAAACACATATAGATTTTTAGCTAGATAAACGTGGATATTTTGGCAGGGACATATACAGGATGCCTCCCTCCATAACATGACCTTCACTCCAAATCCAAACTCCAAACCTACAACTTGATTTTGGACAGAATGACCTGCTTCCTTACACCCAAGGATTGTTATTCCCAAGCTATACAGCAAACAAACAGCAACCTCAAAACACCATCCTGGAACTGAGTGAGCTGTTGTTGCCAAGAAGAAAAATACATTACAATGATACATCTGACTTTATAAGGACTGAATGCTGACGCTACAAAGCTTGACAGGACAAAGAGATGAAACTTCAATTAGCGCTGACGTGTCAAGTGAGAGGTGCCAAAACCCTTGAGCCCAACAATGGCAGGAGAGTCAC
This sequence comes from Oncorhynchus gorbuscha, assembly GCF_021184085.1. Taxonomy (NCBI): domain Eukaryota; kingdom Metazoa; phylum Chordata; class Actinopteri; order Salmoniformes; family Salmonidae; genus Oncorhynchus; species Oncorhynchus gorbuscha. Next base: position 4,291,446 of record NC_060183.1, read on the forward strand.
ACAGTCTACTCCAACCAAATGGAGAGGCCTTAGAAGCTCCCTCCCGCTGTTCAGAGGTAATTAAAATACAGTACCCTGTGCATATAAAGAATGATAAGGCAAGAAAAGATTACAAAATGAAGCTCCTTATGGAAAATCAAGAGACACTTTTTGCTGACTATTACAAAAATGGGAACATCAGCGACCTTATCTTCCACACAAACCATCCCCTGGCATGACACAGTGCTATATAAGCACACTGCCCCTCTGTTAAAAGGAGTGGTACCGATGGGTGGAAGCTCAGGATACTAGACAATGAGAACTCTGAGTCAGCTAATATAAATGTGTGTAAATCCGGAACAGTAATGGTACAGGGCAACCCCAAACAGTTTCAGCCGGATTTTCACCTAATCTAATAAATAGCTCAGCAGGAGAAGCTATCCCTTGAGAAAGATACCCCCACCCCGAGCGGATCAGACCAGACAACTTCATTATACAACCCCACAGATGAGCAACTCCAAGCGGAAAGTCAACCTCCCAGCATAGAGTACTACCCTCTCATTGAAATGAAGGATACATTTACCCAGCTGGAGGTAAGGCAGGTGGAGCTGGAACAGCAGGTGATTACACTCAAGTCAGCACAGACCCAGACAACAGTCCAGCACAATAACACCCCCTTTAGACCTGGCGAACTGGAGGTGGACAGAGACATATCTGCACTCTGGACAGTAGTGAGACAACATCTACAAGAGAAAGAGCAGGATCAGGAGAACAGAGCACTAGAGGAGAGGATCAGAGTGTTGGAGGAGAGGGTGAGGGGATGATGTGTGACAGAGAACAATGCATTAGAGAGATGGCCACCCCCGCAGAGAAGCCAGCAGAACAGCCCACCTCAGCTCCCGACAAAAGTCTCGACACCACAGTAGAACGATCTACATCACAGTGGAACAGACAAATGAAGAACCCCAAGCCCAGGGGATCCCTCCCCCCCTCTGAGCACCTCTCTGTCAGCCACCCCGATAGCTCTTCTGACAAACCCCCCTGTCAGCCACCCCGATAGCTCTTCTGACAACCCCCCCTGTCAGCCACCCCGATAGCTCTCCTGACAACCCCCCCACACCCACTGAGGACAAACACAAGACACAGATTGTTCTCCTCATGGAGTCAAATGGGAAATACTATATACAAGAAAAAATACTTTTCCTCATACGGAGTGTCTGAATTCTGGTGTCCAAACACCCAGAATGCACTAGACTTTCTGTCTGAGGACCAACTAGGGTCACCCAGCCCCATAATAATGCACACAGGCACAAACGACCTGAGAGCACAGCAGGAAAGGGTGGCCTGTAACAGATATCGTTAGTGGACGAAGGCGAGGACCAAGGTGCAGCGTGGGAAGTGTTCATGAGGTGTAATAAAATAAACAGAACACTAAAATGACCAAAAACAACCAAGAGAGTGAACGACACGAAGCAGTTCTGTATGGTAGACACAGACACAGAAAACAACTACCCACAACCCATAGTGAGGCAACAGGCTGCCTAAGTATGGTTCTCCATCAGAGACAACGACTGCCAGCTGCCTCTGATTGGGAACCATACCAGGACAAACACATAGAAATACAAAACCTAGAATACAAAACATAGAATGCCCACCCCAACTCACGCCCTGACCACCCCAACTCACGCCCTGACCACCCCAACACACGCCCTGACCAAACTAAATCAGAGACATAAAAAAGGAACTAAGGTCAGGACGTGACATGGCACTCAAGGGAGTGATTGAAAAATATTCTTCCACTTCACCCAATGCACAAGTTGTTATCTCCACCCTGCTACCACGAAAAGACTTCCACCTTGCCACCATGCAGTGGGTAAACGCAATAATTTCCCATGACTGTGCCTCAATACCAAATGGTCCTTCTGTAGCTCAGTTGGTAGAGCATGGTGCTTGTAACGCCAGGGTAGTGGGTTCGATTCCCGGGACCACCCATTCGTAGAATGTATGCACACATGACTGTAAGTCGCTTTGGATAAAAGCGTCTGCTAAATGGCATATATTATATTATTATTATTTACCTGGCCCACCACTCCACCCTGGACTTGCGGTATCTCCTTCACTGCAGCCGAGGTGAGTAAGACATTTAAACGTGTTAACCCTCGCAAGGCTGCAGGCCCAGACGGCAGGCCCAGACGGCATCCCCAGCCGCGCCCTCAAAGCATGCGCAGACCAGCTGGCCGGTGTGTTTACGGACATATTCAATCAATCCCTATACCAGTCTGCTGTTCCCACATGCTTCAAGAGGGCCACAATTGTTCCTGTTCCCAAGAAAGCTAAGGTAAATGAGCTAAACGACTACCGCCCCGTAGCACTCACTTCCGTCATCATGAAGTGCTTTGAGAGACTAGTCAAGGACCATATCACCTCCACCCTACCTGACACCCTAGACCCACTCCAATTTGCTTACCGCCCAAATAGGTCCACAGACGATGCAATCTCAACCACACTGCACACTGCCCTAACCCACCTGGACAAGAGGAATACCTATGTGAGAATGCTGTTCATCGACTACAGCTCGGCATTCAACACCATAGTACCCTCCAAGCTCGTCATCAAGCTCGAGACCCTGGGTCTCGACCCCGCCCTGTGCAACTGGGTACTGGACTTCCTGACGGGCCGCCCCCAGGTGGTGAGGGTAGGCAACAACATCTCCTCCCCGCTGATCCTCAACACGGGGGGCCCCACAAGGGTGCGTTCTGAGCCCTCTCCTGTACTCCCTGTTCACCCACGACTGCGTGGCCACGCACGCCTCCAACTCAATCATCAAGTTTGCGGACGACACAACAGTGGTAGGCTTGATTACCAACAACGACGAGACGGCCTACAGGGAGGAGGTGAGGGCCCTCGGAGTGTGGTGTCAGGAAAATAACCTCACACTCAACGTCAACAAAACTAAGGAGATGATTGTGGACTTCAGGAAACAGCAGAGGGAACACCCCCCCTATCCACATCGATAGGAGAGTGGTGAGGGTAGCAAGTTTTAAGTTCCTCGGCATACACATCACAGACAAACTGAATTGGTCCACTCACACTGACAGCGTCGTGAAGAAGGCGCAGCAGCGCCTCTTCAACCTCAGGAGGCTGAAGAAATTCGGCTTGTCACCAAAAGCACTCACAAACTTCTACAGATGCACAATCGAGAGCATCCTGGCGGCCCTCAACCGTAAGGCTCTCCAGAGGTCTGCACAACGCATCACCGGGGGCAAACTACCTGCCCTCCAGGACACCTACACCACCCGATGTTACAGGAAGGCCATAAAGATCATCAAGGACATCAACCACCCGAGCCACTGCCTGTTCACCCCGCTATCATCCAGAAGGCGAGGTCAGTACAGGTGCATCAAAGCTGGGACCGAGAGACTGAAAAACAGCTTCTATCTCAAGGCCATCAGACTGTTAAACAGCCACCACTAACATTGAGTGGCTGCTGCCAACACACTGTCATTGACACTGACCCAACTCCAGCCACTTTAATAATGGAATTGATGGGAAATGATGTAAATATATCACTAGCCACTTTAAACAATGCTACCTTATATAATGTTACTTACCCTACATTATTCATCTCATATGCATACGTATATACTGTACTCTACATCATCGACTGCATCCTAATGTAATACATGTATCACTAGCCACTTTAAATATGCCACTTTGTTTACTTTGTCTAAATACTCATCTCATATGTATATACTGTACACGATACCATCTAATGTATACTGCTCTGTACCATCACTCATTCATATATCCTTATGTACATATTCTTTATCCCCTTACACTGTGTATAAGACAGTAGTTTTGGAATTGTTAGTTAGATTACTTGTTGGTTATCACTGCATTGTCGGAACTAGAAGCACAAGCATTTCGCTACACTCGCATTAACATCTGCTAACCATGTGTATGTGACAAATAAAATTTGATTTAATTTGATGTGATTTGATTTGAACCTTCACCACCTCTACAAGGCATCAGTGCCCACCTTCGCCCGGACCCTAAAGGACATCGTCCTCAACCGCAGCCCCAAAACCACACACAGGATCAACAGATCAACAGACACTCCGCCCAGACCAGCGAGACACTCCGCCCAGACCAGCGAGACACTCCGCCCAGACCAGCGAGACACTCCGCCCAGACCAGCGAGACAGTCCGCCCAGACCAGCGAGACACTCCGCCCAGACCAGCGAGACACTCCGCCCAGACCAGCGAGACACTCCGCCCAGACAAGCGAGACACTCCGCCCAGACCAGCGAGACACTCCGCCCAGACCTGCGAGACAGTCCGCCCAGACCAACGAGACACTCCGCCCAGACCAGCGAGACACTCCGCCCAGACCAGCGAGACACTCCGCCCAGACCAGCGAGACACTCCGCCCAGACCAGCGAGACAGTCCGCCCAGACCAGCGAGACACTCCGCCCAAACCAGCGAGACACTCCGCCCAGACCTGCGAGACAGTCCGCCCAGACCAACGAGACACTCCGCCCAGACCAGCGAGACATTCTGCCCAGACCAGCGAGACATTCTGCCCAGACCAGCGAGACAGTCCGCCCAGACCAGCGAGACCCCCCTTGGACAAACACATAGAGGACCCATGCCGAGAGGACCTACATCCAGACCACAACACCACCACCAGCCACATCCACCCCCCCAACCAATCAACACCCCCCAAAGTCAACCATGCCCACACCCCATTTAGGCCCCCTCAGATCAGACCTATGCCCTTCCTGCCCACCCCATGCCCCCTACTCCCGCAAAGAGGGCCTCAACATGGAAGTCACACATACGCACAAGCTGTGAGCAGGAAAACAAGTCCAACCCCCATCTTACACGAGGCCAAACCAATGGCATGTATCTGATGCTCAGCAGGCTTTTCTCACACCTACTGGTCAGAGGACAAACCACATGACTAACAACATTGGACACTTAATGGAACACAAAGTCTTCACTATCTCATTCTGGAATATCTAAGGCCTGAGGTCATTTGCCTTTGGCCAAAAGTGCATAGAGGAGACAGGCCCACTGGTTTTCCCATCCACCAAACTACCAGGTGTGAAACATGGTATAGAGGAGATGGACCCACTGGTTGCCCTCTAGGTCACAGAGAGCTGGTTGTCCCATCCACCAAACTACCAGGTGGGTGGTATAGAGGAGACAGACCCACTGGTTGCCCTCTAGGTTACAGAGAGTTGGTTGTCCCATCCACCAAACTACTAGGTGTGAAACATGGTATAGAGGAGACAGACCCACTGGTTGCCCTCTAGGTTACAGAGAGTTGGTTGTCCCATCCACCAAACTACCAGGTGTGGAACAGGGAAGGGACTCACAGGGTATGCTAAATTGGTATAGAGCAGACCTATCTCACTCCATTAAATTAATCAAAACAGGAACATTTTACAATCAGCTAGAAATTCAAAAGGAAATGATGTCAACACAGTCCTCCGGTGAGCTACATACTTTAATTAAGAAGACAGCTTCTCCATCCTGGAGGTGGCCTGAAAAATCATTTCCAGGCCCAGGGACATGTACTAGTCTGTGGCGACCTAAATGCCAGAACCGGACAAGAACCTGACACCCTCAGCACAAAGGAGGACAAACAACTGCCTGGAGGTGACAGAATTGCCTCCCCCATATGACCCCCCCAGGCACAACTACGACAACATAACCAACAAAAACAGGTCACAACTCCTGCAGTTCTGTCGCACGCTGAGTATGTACATAGTCAATGGTAGGCTTCGAGGGGACTTCTATGGTAGGTGCTATAGCTCATCTCTTGGCCGTTGTACTGTAGACTACTTTATCACTGACCTCAACCCAGAGTCTCTCAGAGCGTTCACACATTCAGCCCACTGACACCCCTATCAGACCACATTCAGCCCACTGACACCCCTATCAGACCACATTCAGCCCACTGACACCCCTATCAGACCACATTCAGCCCACTGACACCCCTATCAGATCACAGTCAGTCCACTGACACCCCTATCAGACCACATTCAGCCCACTGACACCCCTATCAGACCACATCAGTCCACTGACACCCCTATCAGACCACATTCAGCCCACTGACACCCCTATCAGACCACATTCAGCCCACTGACACCCCTATCAGACCACAGTCAGCCCACTGACACCCCTATCAGACCACAGTCAGTCCACTGACACCCCTATCAGACCACAGTCAGTCCACTGACACCCCTATCAGACCACAGTCAGTCCACTGAAACCCCTATCAGACCACAGTCAGCCCACTGACACCCCTATCAGACCACAGTCAGTCCACTGACACCCCTATCAGACCACAGTCAGTCCACTGAAACCCCTATCAGACCACAGTCAGTCCACTGAAACCCCTATCAGACCACAGTCAGTCCACTGAAACCCCTATCAGACCACAGTCAGCCCACTGAAACCCCTATCAGACCACAGTCAGTCCACTGAAACCCCTATCAGACCACAGTCAGTCCACTGAAACCCCTATCAGACCACAGTCAGTCCACTGAAACCCCTATCAGACCACAGTCAGTCCACTGAAACCCCTATCAGACCACAGTCAGCCCACTGAAACCCCTATCAGACCACAGTCAGTCCACTGAAACCCCTATCAGACCACAGTCAGCCCACTGAAACCCCTATCAGACCACAGTCAGTCCACTGACACCCCTATCAGACCACAGTCAGTCCACTGACACCCCTATCAGACCACAGTCAGTCCACTGAAACCCCTATCAGACCACAGTCAGTCCACTAACACCCCTATCAGATCACAGTCAGTCCACTGACACCCCTATCAGACCACAGTCAGCCCACTGACACCCCTATCAGACCACAGTCAGCCCACTGACACCCCTATCAGACCACAGTCAGCCCACTGACACCCCTATCAGACCACAGTCAGTCCACTGACACCCCTATCAGACCACAGTCAGCCCACTGACACCCCTATCAGACCACAGTCAGTCCACTGACACCCCTATCAGACCACAGTCAGTCCACTGACACCCCTATCAGACCACAGTCAGTCCACTGACACCCCTATCAGACCACAGTCAGCCCACTGACACCCCTATCAGACCACAGTCAGCCCACTGACACCCCTATCAGACCACAGTCAGCCCACTGACACCCCTATCAGACCACAGTCAGCCCACTGACACCCCTATCAGACCACAGTCAGCCCACTGACACCCCTATCAGACCACAGTCAGTCCACTGACACCCCTATCAGACCACAGTCAGTCCACTGACACCCCTATCAGACCACAGTCAGTCCACTGACACCCCTATCAGACCACAGTCAGTCCACTGACACCCCTATCAGACCACAGTCAGCCCACTGACACCCCTATCAGACCACAGTCAGCCCACTGACACCCCTATCAGACCACAGTCAGTCCACTGACACCCCTATCAGACCACAGTCAGCCCACTGACACCCCTATCAGACCACAGTCAGCCCACTGACACCCCTATCAGACCACAGTCAGCCCACTGACACCCCTATCAGACCACAGTCAGTCCACTGACACCCCTATCAGACCACAGTCAGTCCACTGACACCCCTATCAGACCACAGTCAGCCCACTGACACCCCTATCAGACCACAGTCAGCCCACTGACACCCCTATCAGACCACAGTCAGCCCACTGACACCCCACTATCAGACCACAGTCAGTCCACTGACACCCCTATCAGACCACAGTCAGTCCACTGACACCCCTATCAGACCACAGTCAGCCCACTGACACCCCTATCAGACCACAGTCAGTCCACTGACACCACAGACCACAGTCAGTCCACTGACCCCCTATCAGACCACAGTCAGTCCACTGACACCCCTATCAGACCACAGTCAGTCCCACTGACACCCCTATCAGACCACAGTCAGTCCACTGACACCCCTATCAGACCACAGTCAGTCCACTGACACCCCTATCAGACCACAGTCAGCCCACTGACACCCCTATCAGACCACAGTCAGCCCACTGACACCCCTATCAGACCACAGTCAGCCCACACCCCTGACACCCCACTATCAGACCACAGTCAGTATCAGACCACAGTCAGCCCACTGACACCCCTATCAGACCACAGTCAGTCCCACTGACACCCCTATCAGACCACAGTCAGCCCACTGACACCCCTATCAGACCACAGTCAGTCCCACTGACACCCCTATCAGACCACAGTCAGCCCACTGACACCCCTATCAGACCACAGTCAGCCCACTGACACCCCTATCAGACCACAGTCAGTCCACTGACACCCCTATCAGACCACAGTCAGTCCACTGACACCCCTATCAGACCACAGTCAGCCCACTGACACCCCTATCAGACCACAGTCAGCCCACTGACACCCCCACAGTATCAGACCACAGTCAGCCCACTGACACCCCTATCAGACCACAGTCAGTCCACTGACACCCCTATCAGACCACAGTCAGTCCACTGACACCCCTATCAGACCACAGTCAGTCCACTGACACCCCTATCAGACCACAGTCAGCCCACTGACACAGTCAGCCCACTATCAGACCACAGTCAGCCCACTGACACCCCTATCAGACCACAGTCAGTCCACTGACACCCCTATCAGACCACAGTCAGCCCACTGACACCCCTATCAGACCACAGTCAGCCCACTGACACCCCTATCAGACCACAGTCAGCCCACTGACACCCCAGTCAGTCCACTCAGACCACAGTCAGTCCACTGACACCCCTATCAGACCAGTCAGTCCACTGACACCCCTATCCCACAGTCAGACACACCCCTATCAGACCACAGTCAGTCCACTGACACCCCTATCAGACCACAGTCAGTCCACTGACACCCCTATCAGACCACAGTCAGTGACACCCCTATCAGACCACAGTCAGCACCCCTATCAGACCACAGTCAGCCCACTGACACCCCTATCAGACCACAGTCAGTCCACACCCCTATCAGACACAGTCAGTCCACTGACACCCCTATCAGACCACAGTCAGTCCACTGACACCCCTATCAGACCACAGTCAGTCCACTGACACCCCTATCAGACCACAGTCAGTCCACTGACACCCCTATCAGACCACAGTCAGCCCACTGACACCCCTATCAGACCACAGTCAGCCCACTGACACCCCTATCAGACCACAGTCAGCCCACTGACACCCACTGACACCCCTATCAGACCACAGTCAGTCAGTCCACAGACCACAGTCACCCACTGACACCCCTATCAGACCACAGTCAGCCCACTGACACCCCTATCAGACCACAGTCAGCCCACTGACACCCCTATCAGACCACAGTCAGCCCACTGACACCCCTATCAGACCACATTCAGACCACTGACACCCCTATCAGACCACAGTCAGCCCACTGACACCCCTATCAGACCACAGTCAGTCCACTGACACCCCTATCAGACCACAGTCAGCCCACTGACACAGTCAGCCCACTGACACCCCTATCAGACCACAGTCAGCCCACTGACACCCCTATCAGACCACAGACCACAGTCAGCCCACTGACACCCCTATCAGACCACAGTCAGCCCACTGACACCCCTATCAGACCACAGTCAGCCCACTCCACTGACACACCCTATCAGACCACAGTCAGCCCACTGACACCCCTATCAGACCACAGTCAGCCCACTGACACCCCTATCAGACCACAGTCAGCCCACTGACACCCCTATCAGACCACAGTCAGCCCACTGACACCCCTATCAGACCACAGTCAGCCCACTGACACCCCTATCAGACCACAGTCAGCCCACTGACACCCCCACAGTATCAGACCACAGTCAGTCCACTGACACCCCTATCAGACCACAGTCAGCCCACTGACACCCCTATCAGACCACAGTCAGTCCCCCTACAGACACCACTGACACCCCTATCAGACCACAGTCAGTCCACTGACACCCCTATCAGACCACAGTCAGTCCACTGACACCCCTATCAGACCACAGTCAGCCCACTGACACCCCTATCAGACCACAGTCAGTCCACTCAGACACCCCTATCAGACCACAGTCAGCCCACTGACACCCCTATCAGACCACAGTCAGCCCACTGACACCCCTATCAGACCACAGTCAGCCACTGACACCCACTGACACCCCTCAGACCACAGTCAGTCCACTGACACCCCTATCAGACCACAGTCAGTCCACTGACACCCCAGACCACAGTCATCCAGACCACAGTCAGCCCACTGACACCCCTATCAGACCACAGTCAGTCCCACTGACACCCCTATCAGACCACAGTCAGCCCACTGACACCCTATCAGACCACAGTCAGCCCACTGACACCCCTATCAGACCACAGTCAGCCCACTGACACCCCTATCAGACCACAGTCAGCCCACTGACACCCCTATCAGACCACAGTCAGCTCACTGACACCCCTATCAGACCACAGTCAGCCACACACACCCTATCAGACCACAGTCAGCCCACTGACACCCCTATCAGACCACAGTCAGTCCACTGACACCCCTATCAGACCACAGTCAGCCCACTGACACCCCTATCAGACCACAGTCAGCCACTGACACCCCTATCAGACCACAGTCAGCCCACTGACACCCCTATCAGACCACAGTCAGCCCACTGACACCCCTATCAGACCACAGTCAGCCCACTGACACCCCTGACACAGTCAGCCCACTATCAGACCACAGTCAGCCCACTGACACCCCTATCAGACCACAGTCAGCCCACTGACACCCCTATCAGACCACAGTCAGCCCACTGACACCCCTATCAGACACCCCACTATCAGACCACAGTCAGCCCACTGACACCCCTATCAGACCACAGTCAGCCCACTGACACCCCTATCAGACCACAGTCAGTCCACTGACACCCCTATCAGACCACAGTCAGCCCACTGACACCAGCCCACTATCAGACCACAGTCAGCCCACTGACACCCCTATCAGACCACAGTCAGTCCACTATCAGACCACAGTCAGTCCACACCCCTGTCACCACTGACACCCCTATCAGACCACAGTCAGCCCACTGACACCCCTATCAGACCACAGTCAGCCCACTGACACCCCTATCAGACCACAGTCAGTCCACTGACACCCCTATCAGACCACAGTCAGTCCACTGACACCCCTATCAGACCACAGTCAGCCCACTGACACCCCTATCAGACCACAGTCAGTCACTGACACCCTATCAGACCACAGTCAGTCCACTGACACCCCTATCAGACCACAGTCAGTCCACTGACACCCCTATCAGACCACAGTCAGTCCACTGACACCCCTATCAGACCACAGTCAGTCCACTGACACCCCTATCAGACCACAGTCAGTCCTGACACCCCAGACCACAGTCAGACACAGTCCACTATCAGACCACAGTCAGCCCACTGACACCCCTATCAGACCACAGTCAGTCCACTGACACCCTACTCAGCCCACTGACACCCCTACAGACCACAGTCCTGACACCCCTATCAGACCACAGTCAGTCCACTGACACCCCTATCAGACCACAGTCAGTCCACTCACTGACACCCCTATCAGACCACAGTCAGTCCACTGACACCCCTATCAGACCACAGTCAGTCCACTGACACACCCTATCAGACCACAGTCAGTCCACTGACACCCCTGACACAGTCAGCCCACTACACCCAGACCACAGTCAGCCCACTGACACCCCTATCAGACCACAGTCAGCCACTGACACCCCTATCAGACCACAGTCAGTCCACTGACACCCCTCAGACCACAGTCAGTCCACTGACACCCCTATCAGACCACAGTCAGTCCACCCCTGACACAGTCAGCCCACTGACACCCCTCAGACCACAGTCAGTCCACTGACACCCCTATCAGACCACAGTCAGCCCCTATCACTGACACCCCTATCAGACCACAGTCAGTCCCACTGACACCCCTATCAGACCACAGTCAGCCCACTGACACCCCTATCAGACCACAGTCAGCCCACTGACACCCCTATCAGACCACAGTCAGCCCACTGACACCCCTATCAGACCACAGTCAGTCCACTGACACCCCTATCAGACCACAGTCAGCCCACTGACACCCCTATCAGACCACAGTCAGTCCACTGACACCCCTATCAGACCACAGTCAGTCCACTGACACCCCTATCAGACCACAGTCAGTCCACTGACACCCCTATCAGACCACAGTCAGTCCACTGACACCCCTATCAGACCACAGTCAGTCCACTGACCACACAGCCCACTACACCCCTATCAGACCACAGTCAGCCCACTGACACCCCTATCAGACCACAGTCAGTCCACTGACACCCCTATCAGACCACAGTCAGTCCACTAACACCCCTATCAGACCACAGTCAGCCCACTGACACCCCTATCAGATCACAGCAACATCACAGTCTACTTGAACAGAGCAATACTCAACCATGAGACATCAAAGCCAAAGGAACTGAGTAAGAAACACTATAGCTGGCAGGAATGTAGTGTGGAAACCAACCAAAAAAAACAATTAGGCAACAACAAATTCAATCCCTTTTTAGACAACTTCCTGGACAAAACATTCCACTGTAATAGTGAAGGTGTAAACTTGGCAGCAGAAAACCAAAACAGTATATTTGACATTTCTGCTTCCCTATAAAATGTAAACATTTCAAACAGAAAACCGAAGAAAATTAACAACAATGACAAATGGTTTAAACGTGGCAGTAGAAAATATTAAATGTATATTTGATCTCTCAGCTTCAGAAAAGTGTCAAATTGAAATCCAGAGAAAATTAACAACATAAAACCTAATGATCAAAATCCAGAAAAGAGCCGTTAAATTCTACAACCACCTAAAAGGAAGAGATTCCCAAACAGTCCATAACAAATCACCTACAGAGAGATGAACCTGGAGAGGAGTTCCCTAAGTCAAGCTGGTCCTGGGGCTCTGTTCACAAATACAAACTGAGCCCCAGGACAGGAACACAATTAGACCCAACCAAATCATGAGAAAACATAAAGACAATAACTTGGAACATTTGTAGGAATTAACAAAAAACATTCATATTTTGTGTATCCTGATTTGTCTTTGTTGTTAGCGATCTCAGACCACAGTCAGCCTTTCTCTCTGACACCCTATCACTTTATCACCTTCAGACTCAGTCCACTCACCCCTCTCCACTGACTCTCTCAGCTCACTCTCTCACAGTCTCTGACACCCCTATCTCTCTCTGTCACTTTATCACCTACTCTCTCTCTCAGCCCACTCTATCAGACCACAGTCTCTATCAGACCACAGTCAGTCCACTCTCTCTCTCTGACACCCCTATCAGACCACAGTCAGCCCACTGACACCCCTATCAGACCACAGTCAGCTCACTGACACCCCTATCAGACCACAGTCAGCTGACACCCCTATCAGACCACTCAGTCACTTTATCACAGTCAGCTCACTCTCTCTCAGCCTGACACCCCTATCAGACCACAGTCAGCTCACTGACACCCCTATCAGACCACAGTCAGCCCACTGACACCCCTATCAGACCACAGTCAGCTCACTCTCTCTCACCCTCTCAGACCACAGTCAGCCACAGTCTCTCTCTCTCAGCTCTCTCTCTCTCTCTGTCTTTACCACCTTCACTCTCTCTCAGACCACAGTCAGCCCACTGACACCCCTCAGACCACAGTCTCTCTCAGACCACAGTCAGCCCACTCTCAGACCACAGTCTCTCTCTCTCTCTCTCTCTCTCAGTCTCTCTCTCCACTGACTCTGTCCACTTTACCACCTTCTCACAGTCTACTTGAACAGAGCAATACTCAATCTGAGGCATCAAAGCCAAAGGAACTCACTATAGATGGAAGGAATGTAGTGTGGAAACCTACCAAAAAACAATTAGGCAACAACACATTCAATCCCTTTTTAGACAACTTCCTGGACTTCTCTCTATATTTGACATTTCTGCTTCCCTATAAAATGTAAACATCAAACAGAAAACCGAAGAAAAGTAACAACAATGACAAATGGTTTAAACGTGGCAGTAGAAAATATTAAATGTATATTTGATCTCTCAGCTTCAGAAAAATGTCAAACTGAAATCCAGAGAAAATTAACAACAATTGAGAAAAAACATAAAACCTAATGATCAAAATCTTAAATTCTACAACCACCTAAAAGTCAAACAGTTAACAAATCACCTACAGAGAGATGAACTGGAGAGGAGTTCCCTAAGTCAAGCTGGTCCTCTCTGTTCACAAATTACAAACTGAGCCCCAGGACAGGAACACAATTAGACTCTCATGAGAAAACATAAAGACAATAACTTGGAACATTTGAAGGAATTAACAAAAAACATTCATATTTTGTGTATCCTGATTTGTCTTTGTTGTTACTCTCTCTCTCTCTCTCTCTCTCACTCTCTCTCTCTCTCTCTCTCTCTCTCACTTTATCACCTTCTCTCTCTCTCTCTTTCTCTCTCTCTCTGTCACTTTATCACCTTCTCTTCTCTCTCTCTGTCACTTATCACCTTCTCTCTCTCTCTCTCTGTCACTTCACTATCACCTTCTCTCTCTCTCTCTGTGTAACTTTATCACCTTCTCTCTCTCTCTCTCTGTAACTTTATCACCTTCTCTCTGTAACTTTATCACCTTCTCTCTCTCTCTCTCTCTCTCTCTCTCTCTCTCTCTCTCTCTCTCTCTCTCTCTCTCTCTCTCTCTCTCTCTCTCCCCCTCTTTGTCTCTCTCTACCTCATGCATTTTCTCCAGCTACACAGTAATATATTTCTAACTCCAGCATCAATATCTTTTTAGCCTCTTTTCTTCTTTCTTTTCATCAAGCAGCCAGGGACCTCCTCATACGGCATCATGACCTAGTTCCCCCCCTCTCTCCCCCTCTCTCTCTCTCTCTCCCTCTATCTCTCTCTCTCTCTTTCTCTCTCTCTGTCACTCTCACCCTCTCATCTCCCTCTCTCCCTCTCTCTCTCTTTCCCTATCACTGTCCCTCTATTTCTCTCCCTATCTCTCTTTCTCTCTCCCCTCTCTTTCTCTCTCCACTCTCTCTCTCACCTCTCTCTCTTTATCTCTTTTTATCTCTGTCCCTCTATTTCTCTTCCTATCACTCTTTCTCACTTTCATTTCTCTTCTGTCCTAATCAAAGTCCGCCAGTTCTAAAAGAGAGGGGCGGGGAAAGAGAAAAGCGAACGAGAAGTAGGAAATACATACATTTGGAGTGGGAGGAGAGATGGAAAGAAAGATGGAGGGAGAGAGTGTGGGTGAACCATGCACATTCCCTATGGAGAACAACATCAGAAGGCAGGAGTGATTCCATGACAGTTTACAGTGGAGAGGGAAATGGAGAGAAGGAGGGAGGGGTTTAGGGAGGGAAGAAAGAATGGAAACGAAGGAAGGGAGGGAGGGATGAAAATGAAGGTCTGATTCACCGTGCTTCCTCTCCTGGGAACATCACTCCTGGGACAGAAAAAAATCAGGTCATTCGGTTCCTATTTACTACAGGTGTGACTGGCATTTAGAGTGTGTGTGTTTTGTGTGTGTGTGTTTTGTGTGTATGTGTGTGTGTGTGTGTTCCTCTATCTCTGGTATAGGTTTGAATGAAACCCTAGTTTACAAACACCACTGGAGCTTTGTAGTTGGAGAAGGAAGTGATCTGTAGAGCTCTGTAGTGATATGTAGAGCTCTGTAGTGATCTGTAGTGCTCTGTAGAGCTCTGTAGAGCTCTGTAGTCCTCTGTAGTGCTCTGTAGAGCTCTGTAGTCCTCTGTAGTGCTCTGTAGTGCTCTGTAGTGCTCTGTAGTCCTCTCTGTAGTGCTCTGTAGTGCTCTGTAGTGCTCTGTAGAGCTCTGTAGAGCTCTGTAGAACTCTGTAGTCCTCTGTAGTGTTCTGTAGTGCTGTAGTGCTCTGCTCTGTAGTGCTCTGTAGTGCTCTGTAGAGCTCTGTAGTCCTCTGTAGTGCTCTGTAGAGCTCTGTAGTCCTCTGTAGTGTTCTGTAGTGCTCTGTAGTGCTCTGTAGAGCTCTGTAGTGCTCTGTAGTGCTCTGTAGAGCTCTGTAGTCCTCTGTAGTGCTCTGTAGAGCTCTGTAGTCCTCTGTAGTGTTCTGTAGTGCTCTGTAGAGCTCTGTAGTGCTCCGTAGTCCTCTGTCGTGCTCTGTAGTGGTCCGTTGTGAACGTGAGCTGGTAAGGGTGTGTGTGTGTGTGCATGTGTGTGTGCACGTGGCCTTTATACATGTTCGATAATATTACACAGTACTGCGTACTTCAAACAGACACCTCTACGTCACAGTTGAAGTATATTCATGTCTTCGTGTATTGTCCCATCTTCCTCTGACAACATATTGTTCTGATTTGCTCTCCTCTCCAATAACTGACACATTTAACTGCACATTTTATGACTATTTGAGAAATTTCAGTTTCTCTATAAGGCCTTAAAATAGTAGTATCTTAGCTAGTGATGTTTCTTAGTAATCTGATGGGACAGATATAGTTCTGCATCCCAAATGGCACCCTATTCCATGCAATGGTATATGACTTTTGACCGGGGCCCAATTTCTGCCTCTCACTGACGTTTACACGGTTGGGATGGAACTAACGCCTCCATCACTGTAAGATTCCATTCAAACGGACCGTTTGCACGTGGCGGTTGAGTCTCCGTTTTTATTATAAAAGACCAGGAAATCTTCCTCCCAGAGTCCTCCTTCAGATGACAGCTTTTTTTTTAATTCTGTTTGTCTGGACAGAGAGACTGTGGCTTTATGTTGTTGTCGTCACTCGGGCTTTCCCTCTGCGATGTAGAAGGACAGGACAGTAAACTGATGACAAATTGTTCATGCAGCATGAAAATGGCCCCTTCACTGCAAGGAGCATGAAAACAGCTCCTACACTGCAAGGAGCATGAAAATGGCCCCTACACTGTAAAGAGCATGAAAATGGCCCCTACACTGCAAGGAGCATGAAAATGGCCCCTACATTGCAAGGAGCATGAAAACGGCCCCTACACTGTAAAGAGCATGAAAACAGTCCCTTCACTGCAAGGAGCATGAAAACGGCCCCTACACTGCAAGGAGCATGAAAACGGCCCCTACACTGCAAGGAGCATGAAAACGGTCCCTACACTGCAAGGAGCATGAAAACGGCCCCTACACTGTAAGGATCATGAAAACGGAAAATCAAAATCATCACACCTACATTCTGCTCCTCCCTCCTATTGACAGAAACTTACACAGGAAGCACCTGTGGTAAGAACTGTTCAACATCAGTCGGATTCTATTGCTTCAAGATTGTTTTGATCGCGTGGAGGAGGAAATATTCCTGGGACGTCTCTGAGAATAGTATTGAAGTATAAACCGACTCTGTGACTGTATAAACCGAATAGAGGATGCTCTGGTGACTGGGTTCATCAGGAAGTGAATAGAGGATGCTGTTTCCATGGTGACTGGGTTCATCAGAAAGTGCATAGAGGATGCTGTTCCCATGGTGACTGGGTTCATCAGGAAGTGCATAGAGGATGCTGTTCCCATGGTGACTGGGTTCATCAGGAAGTGCATAGAGGATGCTGTTCCCATGGTGACTGGGTTCATCAGGAAGTGCATATAGGATGCTGTTCCCATGGTGACTGGGTTCATCAGGAAGTGCATAGAGGATGCTGTTTCCATGGTGACTGAGTTCATCAGGAAGTGCATAGAGGATGCTGTTCCCATGGTGACTGAGTTCATCAGGAAGTGCATAGAGGATGCTGTTCCCATGGTGACTGGGTTCATCAGGAAGTGCATAGAGGATGCTGTTCCCATGGTGACTGAGTTCATTAGGAAGTGCATAGAGGATGCTGTTCCCATGGTGATGATTAGAACTCATCCAAAAACAAAAACAAAACAAAAACATAGATAGATGGCAGTATTTGTAAGTCGCTCTGGATAAGAGCGTCTGCTAAATGACTTAAATGTAAATGTATTCTTGCAAAACTTAACGCACAAACCACCGCATTTAACCATTGCGAGGTGACTGGGAACATGGACGTGTAGAAACAGACCATAAAGGGAAAACCAGTCACGACATGGACACCGACACCTCGCTCCCGGGACCAGCTAAACACCTTCTTCGTCCGACTTCGAGGAAATCAACCCCCGAGCCGCCAACGCGGGCCACCCGCCACTCACGACGAATGTGTGCTTTCGTTCTCCGTCGCCAAAGTAATTGAAGCGTGTTGACCCTTCCAAATCTGCCAGCCCAAGCCGCGCCCTCAGAGCACGTGCAGACGAGTCGCTTGTCCCCACTCATTTTCTTCCTTGTACCCAAGAAAGCAAAGCCAGCTGAACTAAATGACTGTCTCACCGTAACACTCACATCTGTCATCATGAACGGCTTTAAAGTCTTAGCAGCGGAATAATACACTGTAATGTATGAGCTTGTAATCAGTGAAATGATACAAGAACGTTTTTAGATCTTTATGATAGTCTATTAAGATGTTTGATAGGCTAACGCAACCTAGCGGGCTAACGCAGCCTAGCGGGCTAACGCAGCCTAGCGGGCTAACGCAGCCTAGCGGGCTAACGCAGCCTAACGGGCTAATGCAGTCTTGTGGAATAATGCAGCCTTGTGGACTAACGCAACCTAGCGGGCTAACGCAGCCTAGCGGGCTAATGCAGTCTTGTGGAATAACGCAGCCTTGTGGACTAACGCAGCCTAGCGGGCTAACGCAGCCTAGCGGGCTAATGCAGTCTTGTGGAATAACGCAGCCTTGTGGACTAACGCAGCCTAGCCGGCTAACGCAGCCTAGCGGGCTAACGCAGCCTTGTGGACTAACGCAGCCTTGTGGACTAACGCAGCCTAGTGGGCTAACGCAGCCTTGTGGACTAACGCAGCCTAGCGGGCTAACGCAGCCTAGCGGGCTAATGCAGCCTAGCGGGCTAACGCAGCCTTGTGGAATAACGCAGCCTTGTGGACTAATGCAGCCTAACGGGCAAACACAGCCTTGTGGAATAACGCAGCCCTGTGGACTAACTCAGCCCTGTGGACTAACGCAGCCCTGTGGACTAACTCAGCCCTGTGGACTAACACAGCCCTGTGGACTAACACAGCCCTGTGGACTAACGCAGCCCTGTGGACTAACTCAGCCCTGTGGACTAACTCAGCCCTGTGGACTAACACAGCCCTGTGGACTAACGCAGCCCTGTGGACTAACTCAGCCCTGTGGACTAACTCAGCCCTGTGGACTAACGCAGCCCTGTGGACTAACTCAGCCCTGTGGACTAACGCAGCCCTGTGGACTAACGCAGCCCTGTGGACTAACGCAGCCCTGTGGACTAACTCAGTCCTTCTCCAGAGGAGAACAGTTAATATTAGGAAATAACACCCTGAATGCAATGATATTCCTCCAACCAATTGGAGCTGTTGTTAGCCCTTTATGGTATTTGACCATTATGTCCTCTTCCTGTTCTCCCCTAACCCTGTGGGGGTCCCCCATCCTCTCCACCTCCTCTCCTCCACCTAATTCCCCCTCCTCCTCTCCACTCTTCCACCACCACCTCTCTCTCTTCTCCTCTCTTCCTGTTCTCCCCTAACCCTAAGGGGTCCCCCATCCAATGACCTCCTTCTCCACCACCACCACCTTGGAGCTGTTGTCCTCCTTTATGGTATCCTCTCCTCCACCATCACCACCTCTCTTCCTGTTCTCCCCTCCCTTCCCCCCATCCTCTCCACCACCACCACCTCCCCCCTCCTCTCTTCCCTCCTCTCCACCACCACCACCTCCTCTCTCTCTTCTCCTCTCTCCTCTCCTCTCCACCATCACCACCCCCCCATCTCTTCTCCTCTCCTCCCTCCTCTCCACCACCACCACCTCCTCTCTTCTCCTCTCTTCTCCTCTCTTCTCTCTCCACCATCACCACCTCCCTCTCTTCTCCTCTCTTCCCTCCTCTCCACCACCACCACCTCCCTCTCTTCTCCTCTCTTCCCTGCTCTCCACCACCACCACCTCCCTCTCTTCTCCTCTCTTCCCTCCTCTCCACCACCACCACCTCCCTCTCTTCTCCTCTCTTCCCTCCTCTCCACCACCACCACCACCTCCCTCTCTTCTCCTCTCTTCCCTCCTCTCCACCACCACCACCTCCCTCTCTTCTCCTCTCTTCCCTCCTCTCCACCACCACCACCTCCCCCTCTCTTCTCCTCTCTTCCTCCTCTCCACCACCACCACCACCACCTCCCTCTCTTCTCCTCTCTTCCCTCCTCTCCACCACCACCAACACCTCCCTCTCTTCTCATCTCTTCCCTCCTCTCCACCACCACCACCTCCCTCTCTTCTCCTCTCTTCTCCTCTCTTCTCCTCTCTTCTCCTCTCTTCTCCTCTCTTCCCTCCTCTCCACCACCACCACCACCACCTCCCTCTCTTCTCCTCTCTTCCCTCCTCTCCACCACCACCACCTCCCTCTCTTCTCCTCTCTTCCCTCCTCTCCACCACCACCTCCCTCTCTTCTCCTCTCTTCCCTCCTCTCCACCACCACCACCTCCCTCTCTTCTCCTCTCTTCCCTCCTCTCCACCACCACCACCACCTCCCTCTCTTCTCCTCTCTTCCCTCCTCTCCACCACCACCACCACCTCCCTCTCTTCTCCTCTCTTCCCTCCTCTCCACCACCACCACCTCCCTCTCTTCTCCTCTCTTCCCTCCTCTCCACCACCACCACCTCCCTCTCTTCTCCTCTCTTCCCTCCTCTCCACCACCACCACCTCCCTCTCTTCTCCTCTCTTCCCTCCTCTCCACCACCACCACCTCCCTCTCTTCTCCTCTCTTCCCTCCTCTCCACCACCACCAACACCTCCCTCTCTTCTCATCTCTTCCCTCCTCTCCACCACCACCACCTCCCTCTCTTCTCCTCTCTTCTCCTCTCTTCTCCTCTCTTCTCCTCTTCTCCTCCTTCCCTCCTCTCCACCACCACCACCACCACCTCCCTCTCTTCTCCTCTCTTCCCTCCTCTCCACCACCACCACCTCTCTCTCTTCTCCTTTCTTCCCTCCTCTCCACCACCACCACCTCCCTCTCTGCTCCTCTCTTCCCTCCTCTCCACCACCACCACCTCCCTCTCTTCTCCTCTCTTCTCCTCTCTTCCCTCCTCTCCACCACCACCCCCCTCTCTTCTCCTCTCTTCTCTTCTCCTCTCTTCTCCTCTCTTCCCTCCTCTCCACCACCACCACCTCCCTCTCTTCTCCTCTCTTCCCTGCTCTCCACCACCACCACCTCCCTCTCGTCTCCTCTCTTCCCTCCTCTCCACCACCACCACCTCCCTCTCTTCTCCTCTCTTCCTCCTCTCCACCACCACCACCTCTCTCTCTTCTCCTCTCTTCCCTCCTCTCCACCACCACCACCTCCCTCTCTTCTCCTCTCTTCCCTCCTCTCCACCACCACCACCTCCCTCTCTTCTCCTCTCTTCCCTCCTCTCCACCACCACCACCTCCCTCTCTTCTCCTCTCTTCCCTCCTCTCCACCATCACCACCTCCCTCTCTTCTCCTCTCTTCTCCTCTCCACCACGACCACCTCCCTCTCTTCTCCTCTCTTCCCTCCTCTCCACCACCACCACCTCCCTCTCTTCTCCTCTCTTCCCTTATATCCTTATATCTGTGCAGCCTGCAGGCAACAGGGAGATGATTATAGACAGTAGGGTTTAAATGAACCTGACAGGAAAGCACAGGCGTCGTGATCCGGGTCGACACGTTAATCAATATTTCACATCATCAGCGTAGGGCATTTGGGGTGGGGTGGGGGTGGGAGGGGGGGGGGCGAGGAGGGAGATGAGTTGAGGAGGAGATCAGTTGAGGAGGAGACGAGTGGGGGGATGAGTTGAGGGGGTGGATGAGTTGAGGGGGATGAGTTGAGGGGGGTGGATGAGTTGAGGGGGGGGGGGGATGAGTTGAGGGGGGTGAGTTGAGGGGGGGGGGTGAGGGGGATGAGGCTATACACTTGATTTGGACCCAAGATTATTCTAGTCAGTGTTAAGAGCTTAAACCAACCTAGTTAAGAGCTTAAACCAACCTAGTTAAGAGCTTAAACCAACTAGTTAAGAGCTTAAACCAACCTAGTTAACAGCTTAAACCAACGAGTTAAGAGCTTAAACCAACCTAATTAACAGCTTAAACCAACGAGTTAAGAGCTTAAACCAACCTAGTTAACAGCTTAAACCAACTAGTTAAGAGCTTAAACCAACCTAGATAACATCTTAAACCAACCTAGATAACATCTTAAACCAACCTAGATAACATCTTAAACCAACCTAGTTAAGAGCTTAAACCAACCTAGTTAACAGCTTAAACCAACCTAGTTAACAGCTTAAACCAACTAGTTAAGAGCTTAAACCAACCTAGTTAACAGCTTAAACCAACTAGTTAAGAGCTTAAACCAACCTAGTTAACAGCTTAAACCAACTAGTTAAGAGCTTAAACCAACCTAGTTAAGAGCTTAAACCAACTAGTTAAGAGCTTAAACCAACCTAGTTAAGAGCTTAAACCAACTAGTTAAGAGCTTAAACCAACTAGTTAAGAGCTTAAACCAAACTAGTTAAGTCGCAATAACAATCAATGCTGTGATGAAACTGGCTCTCATGAGAACCGCCACAGTAAAGGAAGACCCAGAGTTACCTCTGCTGCAAAGGATACGTTTATTTGAGATAACTGCACTTCAGATTGCAGCTCAAATAAATGCTTCACAGAGTTCAAGTAACAGACACGTCTCCACATCAACTGCTCAGAGGTGACGGCATGAATCAGGCCTTCATGGCTGAATTGCTGCAAAGAAACCACTTCTAAAGGACATCAATAAGAAGAAGAGACTTGCCTGGGCCAAGAAACACGAGGAATGGACATTAGATAGAGTGAGAAGAGGACTAGAATAGGATTAGCTTCCATTATCGTTCACACTGTGAGAAGAGGACTAGAAGAGGATTGGCTTCCATTATCGTTCACACTGTGAGAAGAGGACTAGAAGAGGATTGGCTTCCATTATCGTTCACACTGTGAGAAGAGGACTAGAATAGGATTAGCTTCCATTACCATTCACACTGTGAGAAGAGACCAGAATAAGAGAGATAAACCCTTTATTGTTATGAGCCCCTCTCTCCTTCCTGTTCCTGATGTCTTTGCCACATGTAAAAATAACCTTTTCTTAACAGGTTCATTTATAGCACAAATCTTATATTTCGAACCTTGTGATTCTGAGCGTGGTTCTTTATAGAACCTCAGGAAATGGTTCTTTATAGAACCTCAGGAAATTGTTCTTTATAGAACCTCAGGAAATGGTTCTTTATAGAACCATATGAAATTGTTCTTTATAGAACCTCAGGAAATTGTTCTTTATAGAACCTCAGGAAATTGTTCTTTATAGAACCTCAGGAAATGGTTCTTTATAGAACCTCAGGAAATTGTTCTTTATAGAACCTCAGGAAATGGTTCTTTATAGAACCATTTGTTCTTTATAGAACCTCAGGAAATTGTTCTTTATAGAACCATAGAACCAGGAAATTGTTCTTTATAGAACCTCAGGAAATTGTTCTTTATAGAACCTCAGGAAATTGTTCTTTATAGAACCTCAGGAAATTGTTCTTTATAGAACCTCAGGAAATTGTTCTTTATAGAACCTCAGGAAATTGTTCTTTATAGAACCACAGGAAATTGTTCTTTATAGAACCAGAGGAAATGGTTCTTTATAGAACCTCAGGAAATTGTTCTTTATAGAACCTCAGGAAATGGTTCTTTATAGAACCAGAGGAAATGGTTCTTTATAGAAACTCAGGAAGGGCAAAAGGTGGAGAGAGAGCAGCAGAGAGGTTGCCTCTCACCTTCTCTCAGCTGACTGACCAAAAATATGACAAATTCTTCCAGCTGATGGCCGAACTGGAGTCGCACTTCATTATTCCTCACTCATGCACCAATTCATGTCGTTACCCTCATTATTCGTATGACCAGAACAACGACACGACCAAGGCGAGTCTATCGGTAATAAGGATGAGGAGATGTTTTTTGGCTTACGAAAGGGCAGAGTAATATTCCACATTTTGTTTGTTGTTACAGCCTGAATTCAAAATGGATTACATTCATATTTTTGTCACCCATCTACACACACAACACCTCATAATGAAAAAGTGAAAGCTTGTTTTTAGAAATATCAGAAAATTGATTAAAAATATTTAAAAAACAGACATATCTAATTTACATAAGTATTCACACCCCTGAGTGAAAACTTTGTAGAAGCATCTTTGCCAGCAATGACAGGATTTCTGGGTAAGTCTCTATGAGCTTTCCACACCTGGATTATGCAACATTTTCACATTATTGTTTTCAAAACCACAAATTGTTTGTTGATCATTGCTAGACAACCATTTTCAGGTCTTGCCATAGATTTAAATATATTTAAGTCGAAACTGTGTATATTTGGCCTTCATCTCCCAGTGTGTGGTGGAAAGCAGACTGAACGAGGTGTTTCGCTTGGATTTGGCCTGTGTTTAGCTCCTTTACATGTATTTTTTATCCTGAAAAACTCCCCAGTCCTTAATGATTACAAGCATACCCATAACATGATGCAGCCACCACTATGATTGAAAATATGGAGAGTGGTATTCAGTAAGATATTTTATTGATTTCGCCACAAACATAACACTTTGTAATCAGGACAAAAAGTGAATTGCTTTGTCACATTTTTTGCAGTATTACTTTAGTGCCATGTTGCAAACAGGATGCATGTTTTAGATAATATTTTATTCCATACAGGTTTCTTTCTTTTCACTGTCAATTACATTAGTATTGTGGTGTAACTTCACTGTTGTTAATCCCTCATTATTATCCTATCACAGACATTGAACGCTTTAACTGTTTAAAAGTCACCATTAGCCTCATTGTGAAATCCCTGAGCGATTTCCTTCCTCTCCGGCAACTGAGTTAGGAAGTACGCCTGTATCTGACATCTGTATATTTGTAGTGACTGAGTGTACAGATACACCATCCAAAGTGTAATTAATAACTTCACCATTCTCAAAGGGATATTCTGTCTGCTTTAAAAATCGACCAATAGGCAGTGGTACATGATTAAAAATATGATTTAATGAAAACATTTGCATAAACAGCAGACAACAGAGTGTAGACAGTAATTAGAATACAGCAGCATGCTTTCATTTTGGCTGTGGAAATATAGTTAGTTGTAAACAGTATGTACTGAAAAAATACAGTTCAGCTGTAAAAATATCAAATCAAATGTATTTATAAAGCCCTTCTTACGTCAGCTGATATCTCAAAGTGCTGTACAGAAACCCAGCCTAAAACCCCAAACAGCAAGCAATGCAGGTATAGAAGCAGGTGTAGAAGCAGGTGTAGAAGCAAATGCAATAGAAGCTGTTACCGTATTTTCACTACAACTCAGGATCTGGTCATTTACTGTAAAATACAGGTATTTTTTTGCAGTTTGTGTCACAAGCACATCTAAATTATTCTATAAGTTTAAGTGTAATTGCAAGTGAGGTATGCCAAGTTAATTTACGGGACAGACCAAAAAGTACCCAAGTGTATTGCCATTGACAGTAAATATATAGCAAAAGAGTAATACAGTATTGTGTTACTGTAAAATTTACAGTAAAAAGATTGTAAAAATGTGATATTGTTAGCTATTTCTAACAACGCTGGTTAACCACCATCTCACTCTCTCCTTTATTCCCCCTATCTCTCATATCCCTCATCTCTCTCTTAGTTACCGAAACACAATCCTTGTCATCACTACACCCCACTGCTCAACAGTCAGAGGTTAGAGAGGGCCATAAAGGAGCGAGGGAAAGATGCATCAATTTGGCAATCCAAGTTTTGGGGTATTGATAGGTTTTTTATTTTTGTCTAGAATGACATTGTCCAGCTGAGCAGTCTGTCCGTACCCCACCACCTTGTCAGTATCATGTCACTAGGCGAGACCCTACGGCAGACACAGGAGGCAGATGGTTGGAGTTTAAGATGTTTAATAAATCCAAAGGCAAGAGAATAGTTTTGGACAGGCAAAAGGTCACAACCAGATCAGAGTCCAGGAGGTACAGAGTGGTAGACAGGCTCGAGGTCAAGGGTCAGGGCAGGCAGAATGGTCAAGGTACAGAGTCCAGAACAGGCAAGGGTCGAAACCGCGAAGACTAGAAAAAGGAGAATCAGGAGAACAGGAAAACACGCTGGTTGATATGGAAAAACATACAAGATGAACTGGTGTGTACATGGATTTTATAATGTCACGTTTTTCCCCCAACACCATTTTCCATCAGTTTGTATAGCAGACCCTCATGCCAAATTGAGTCGAAGGCTATTTTGAAATCAACAAATCAATGCCTTTGCATTTGTTTAATTTAGTTTGTTTGTCAATTGGGGTGTGCAGGGTGAATACGTGGTATGTCGTACGATAATTTGGTAAAAAGCCAATTTTGACATTTTCTCAGTACATTGTTTTCACTGAGGAAATGTACTAGTCTGCTGTTAATGATAATGCAGAGGATTTTCCCAAGGTTACTGTTGATGCATATTCCACGGTAGTTATTGGGGTCAAACTTGTCTCCACTTTTGTGGATTTTGGGTGATCAGTCCTTGGTTCCAAATATTGGGGAAGATGCCAGAGCTAAGGATGATGTGAAATAGTTTTAGTATAGCCAATTGGAATTTTGTTGTCTGTATATTTGATCATTTCATTAAGGATACCATCAACACCACAGGCCTTTCTGGGTTGGAGGGTTTGTATTTTGTCCTGTAGTTCATTCAAGGTAATTGAATTTTATTTTATTTTATTTTTATTTTACCTTTATTTAACCAGGCAAGTCAGTTAAAGAACAAATTCTTATTTTCAATAACAGCCTAGGAACAGTGGGTTAACTGCCTGTTCAGGGGCAGAACGACAGATTTGAACCTTGTCGGCTCGGGGGTTTGAACTTGCAACCTTCCGGTTACTAGTCCAACGCTCTAACCACTAGGCTACGCTGCCGCCCCGTGTACATCTAAGTAAGGAATGGACATATATATATGAATATGTCAGATTCCAATATTTGTGTTTGATCACGTATGTTTTTGCTGTTTGTTCTTTGTTATAGAGCCAAAAAGATTCTCCAGGCCACTGTAGGGCAGGTAGTCAAGGAGGCGATGCAGTCCAGGTGATATATGCCATAATGCGTTGACAACCATAACGATGGTGACAGTTGTAACGACAACCATAAAGATGGTGACAGTTGTAACGACAACCATAACGATGGTGACAGTTGTAACGACAACCATAACGATGGTGACAGTTGTAACGACAACCATAAAGATGGTGACAGTTGTAACGACAACCATAACGATGGTGACAGTTGTAACGACAACCATAACGATGGTGACAGTTGTAACGACAGCCATAACGAGCAGCAAGGTGACCTAGAGTCTGGAGAGGGAGCACACGTGACAGAGAGTCCGTGGGTTCTGTTAGTCTATAATCTGGGATTTCTTTTTTTCTCATTTGAATGTTTTTCTTGTTTGTTCTTTGTTATAGAGCCAAAAAGATTGGAGAAGTGGTTTACCCATTTTCGATAGATAATTCTTTGTGTTGTTTGTTTAGTGTTTTCCAATTTTCCCAGAAGTGGTTAGAGTCTATGGATTCTTCAATTACATTGAGCTGATATCTGACGTGCTGTATGTTATTATTTTTTTTACATATTGTATTTCTGTATTGTTTTAGTGATTCACCATAGTGAAGGCGTAGACTCAGTTTTCCTGGGTCTCTATGTTTTTGGTTGGACAGGTCTCTCTCTCATCGAAGTGCATGCTGGGAGTGAGTCGGGAAGTGGGAGTGATTGTGAGAGCGACAATTTTTTTCAACCTATTGGGTTTTGGTGTTTTCAATGTATGTATATATAGATTAGTTGTTTTAAAGTTTTCTTTTCTCACTGTCACGGAGCACGTAGAGGGGTGATGTGACCGTTAGAGGTTGTTTGGTTGCATTGGCCACTCGTGGAGGTTTGAGGTCTGAAAAACTTAGTTGGCGGCATGGAGTAAAGATTCTGGCTGCGGCTGGGTGTTCAGTGGATGAATGTAGCTTAGCAGTTGGCGCTCTCATTGGTTATGATAGGATAAAACCAGCTGGCGCTCTCATTGGTTATGATAGGATAAAACCAGCTGGCGCTCTCATTGGTTATGATAGGATTAAAAGCTGGCGCTCTCATTGGTTATGATAGGATAAAACCAGCTGGCGCTCTCATTGGTTATGATAGGATAAAACCAGCTGGCGCTCTCATTGGTTATGATAGGATAAAACCAGCTGGCGCTCTCATTGGTTATGATAGGATAAAACCAGCTGGCGCTCTCAATGGGTATGATAGGATAAAACCAGCTGGCGCTCTCATTGGTTATGATAGGATAAAACCAGCTGGCGCTCTCATTGGTTATGATAGGATGAAACCAGCCTCAAGAATAAAAAGAGGGATATTCTTAGATTCTATTGAAAAGTGAATACAATGAATGCAATAGTGAATACAATGAATACAATAATGAATACAATAGTGAACACAATGAATACACTAGTGAATACAATAGTTAATACAATGAATACAATAGTGAATACAATAGTGAATACAATGAATACAATAGTGAATACAATAGTGAATACAATGAATATTAATAGTGAATACAATGAATACAATAGTGAATACAATAGTGAATACAATGAATACAATAGTGAATACAATAGTGAATACAATGAATACAATAGTGAATACAATAGTGAATACAATAGTGAATACAATAGTGAATACAATGAATACAATAGTGAATACAATAGTGAATACAATGAATACAATAGTGAATACAATAGTGAATACAATAGTGAATACAATGAATACAATAGTGAATACAATAGTGAATACAATGAATACAATAGTGAATACAATAGTGAATACAATGAATACAATAGTGAATACAATAGTGAATACAATAGTGAATACAATAGTGAATACAATGAATACAATAGTGAATACAATGAATACAATAGTGAATACAATAGTGAATACAATGAATACAATAGTGAATACAATGAATACAATAGTGAATACAATAGTGAATACAATAGTGAATACAATGAATACAGTAGTGAATACAATAGTGAATACAATGAATACAATAGTGAATACAATGAATACAATAGTGAATACAATAGTGAATACAATAGTGAATACAATGAATACAATGAATACAATAGTGAATACAATGAATACAATGAATACAATAGTGAATACAATAGTGAATACAATGAATACAATAGTGAATACAATGAATACAATAGTGAATAAAATGAATACAATAGTGAATAAAATGAATGCAATAGTGAATACAATGAATACAATAGTGAATACAATGAATACAATAGTGAATACAATGAATACAATGAATACAATAGTGAATACAATGAATACAATGAATACAATGAATACAATAGTGAATACAATAGTGAATAAAATGAATACAATAGTGAATACAATGAATACAATAGTGAATACAATGAATACAATAGTGAATACAATAGTGAATACAATAGTGAATACAATGAATACAATAGTGAATACAATGAATACAATAGTGAATACAATAGTGAATACAATGAATACAACAGTGAATACAATGAATACAATAGTGAATACAATGAATACACTAGTGAATACACTAGTGAATACAATAGTGAATACAATAGTGAATACAATAGTGAATACACTAGTGAATACAATAGTGCATACAATAGTGAATACAATAGTGAATACAATGAATACAGTAGTGAATACAATAGTGAATACAATGACTACAATAGTGAATACAATAGTGAATACAATAGTGAATACAATAGTGAATACAATAGTGAATACAATTAATACAATAGTGAATACAATGAATACAATAGTGAATACAATAGTGAATACAATGAATACAATAGTGAATACACTAGTGAATACAAAAGTGAATACAATAGTGAATACACTAGTGAATACAATAGTGCATACAATAGTGAATACAATAGTGAATACAATGAATACAGTAGTGAATACAATAGTGAATACAATGAATACAATAGTGCATACAATAGTGAATACAATAGTGAATACAATAGTGAATACAATTAATACAATAGTGAATACAATGAATACAATAGTGAATACAATAGTGAATACAATGAATACAATAGTGAATACAATGAATACAATAGTGAATACACTAGTGAATACAAAAGTGAATACAATAGTGAATACACTAGTGAATACAATAGTGAATACAATAGTGAATACAATGAATACAATAGTCAAATCAAATCAAATCAAATGTATTTATATAGCCCTTCATACATCAGCTGATATCTCAAAGTGCTGTACAGAAACCCAGCCTAAAACCCCAAACAGCAAGCAATGCAGGTGTAGAAGCACGGTGGCTAGGAAAACTCCCTAGAAAGGCCAAAACCTAGGAAGAAACCTACAGAGGAACCAGGCTATGTAGGGTGGCCAGTCCTCTTCTGGCTGTGCCGGGTGGAGATTATAACAGAACATGGCCAAGATGTTCAAATGTTCATAAATGACCAGCATGGTCGAATAATAATAAGGCAGAACAGTTGAAACTGGAGCAGCAGCACAGTCAGGTGGACTGGGGACAGCAAGGAGTCATCATGTCAGGTCGTTCTGGGGCACGGTCCTTGGGCTCAGGTCCTCCGAGAGAGAGAAAGAAAGAGAGAATTAGAGAGAGCATATGTGGGGTGGACAGTCCTCTTCTGGCTGTGACGGGTGGAGATTATAACAGAACATGGCCAAGATGTTCAAATGTTCATAAATGACCAGCATGGTCAAATAACAGTAAGGCAGAACAGTTGAAACTGGAGCAGCAGCATGGCCAGGTGGACTGGGGACAGCAAGGAGTCATCATGTCAGGTAGTCCTGGGGCATGGTCCTAGGGCTCAGGTCAGTTAAAACTGGAGCAGCAGCATGGCCAGGTGGACTGGGGACAGCAAGGAGTCATCATGTCAGGTAGTCCTGTGGCATGGTCCTAGGGCTCAGGTCCTCCGAGAGAGAGAAAGAAAGAAGGAGAGAATTAGAGAACGCACACTTAGATTCACACAGAACACCGAATAGGACAGGAGAGGTACTCCAGATATAACAAACTGACCCTAGCCCCCGACACAAACTACTGCAGCATAAATACTGGAGGATGAGACAGGAGGGGTCAGGAGACACTGTGGCCCCATCCGAGGACACCCCCGGACAGGGCCAAACAGGAAGGATATAACCCACTTTGCCAAAGCACAGCCCCCACACCACTAGAGGGATATCTTCAACCACCAACTTACCATCCTGAGATAAGGCTGAGTATAACCCACAAAGATCTCCGCCACGGCACAACCCAAGGGGGGGGTGCCAACCCGGACAGGATGACCACAATAGTGAATCAACCCACTTAGGTGATGCACCCCCTGCAGGGACGGCATGAGAGAGCCCCAGTAAGCCAGTGACTCAGCCCCTGTAATAGGGTTAGAGGCAGAGAATCCCAGTGGAAAGAGGGGAACCGGCCAGGCAGAGACAGCAAGGGCGGTTCGTTGCTCCAGAGCCTTTCCGTTCCCCTTCCCACTCCTGGGCCAGACTACACTCAATCATATGACCCACTGAAGAGATGAGTCTTCAGTAAAGACTTAAAGGTTGAGACCGAGTTTGCGTTTCTGACATGGGTAGGCAGACCGTTCCATAAAAATGGAGCTCGATAGGAGAAAGCCCTGCCTCCAGCTGTTTGCTTAGAAATTCTAGGGACAATTAGGAGGCCTGCGTCTTGTGACCGTAGCGTATGTGTAGGTATGTACGGCAGGACCAAATCAGAGAGATAGCTAGGAGCAAGCCCATGTAATGCTTTGTAGGTTAGCAGTAAAACCTTGAAATCAGCCCTTGCTTTGACAGGAAGCCAGTGTAGAGAGGCTAGCACTGGAGTAATATGATCAATTTTTTTGGTTCTAGTCAGGATTCTAGCAGCCGTATTTAGCACTAACTGAAGTTTATTTAGTGCTTTATCCGGGTAGCCGGAAAGTAGAGCATTGCAGTAGTCTAACCTAGAAGTGACAAAAGCATGGATAAATTTTTCTGCATCATATTTGGACAGAAAGTTTCTGATTTTTGCAATATTACGTAGATGGAAAAAATCTGTCCTCGAAATGGTCTTGATATGTTCTTCAAAAGAGAGATCAGGGTCCAGAGTAACGCCGAGATCCTTCACAGTTTTATTTGAGACGACTGTACAACCATTACGATTAATTGTCAGATTCAACAGAAGATCTCTTTGTTTCTTGGGACCTAGAACAAGCGTCTCTGTTTTGTCCGAGTTTAATAGTAGAACGTTTGCAGCCATCCACTTCCTTATGTCTGAAACACATGCTTCTAGCGAGGGCAATTTTGGGGCTTCACCATGTTTCATTGAAATGTACAGCTGTATGTCATCCGCATAGCAGTGAAAGTTAACATTATGTTTTCGAATAACATCCCCAAGAGGTAAAATGTATAGTGAAAACAATAGTGGTCCTAAAACAGAACCTTGAGGAACACCGAAATTTACAGTTGATTTGTCAGAGGACAAACCATTCACAGAGACAAACTGATATCTTTCCGACAGATAAGATCTAAACCAGGCCAGAACATGTCCGTGTAGACCAATTTGGGTTTCCAATCTCTCCAAAAGAATGTTGTGATCGATAGTATCAAAAGCAGCACTAAGGTCTAGGAGCACGATGCAGATGCAGAGCCTCGGTCCGATGCCATTAAAATGTCATTTACCACCTTCACAAGTGCCGTCTCAGTGCTATGATGGGGTCTAAAACCAGACTGAAGCATTTCGTATACATTGTTTGTCTTCAGGAAGGCAGTGAGTTGCTGCGCAACAGCCTTCTCTAAAATATTTGAGAGGAATGGAAGATTCGATATAGGCCGATAGTTTTTTATATTTTCTGGGTCAAGGTTTGGCTTTTTCAAGAGAGGCTTTATTACTACCACTTTTAGTGAGTTTGGTACACATCCAGTGGATAGAGAGCCGTTTATTATGTTCAACATAGGAGGGCCAAGCACAGGAAGCAGCTCTTTCAGTAGTTTAGTTGGAATAGGGTCCAGTATGCAGCTTGAAGGTTTAGAGGCCATGATTATTTTCATCATTGTGTCAAGAGATATAGTACTAAAACACTTGAGCGTCTCTCTTGATCCTAGGTCCTGGCAGAGTTGTGCAGACTCAGGACAACTGAGGTTTGGAGGAATACGCAGGTTTAAAGAGGAGTCCGTAATTTGCTTTCTAATAATCATCATCTTTTCCTCAAAGAAGTTCATGAATTTATCACTGCTAAAGTGAAAGTCATCCTCTTTTGGGGAATGCTGCTTCTTAGTTAGCTTTGCGACAGTATCAAAAAGGAATTTCGGATTGTTCTTATTTTCCTCAATTAAGTTAGAAAAATAGGATGCAATAGTGAATACAATGAATATAATAGTGAATACAATAGTGAATACAATAATGAATACAATAGTGAATACAATGAATACAATAATGAATACAATGAATACAATAATTAATACAATAGTGAATACAATGAATACAATAGTGAATACAATAGTGAATACAATAGTGAATACAATGAGTACAATAGTGAATACAATGAATACAATGGTGAATGCAATGAATACAATAATGAATACAATAGTGAATACAATAGTGAATACAATGAATACAATAATGAATACACTAGTGAATACAATGAATACAATAATGAATACAATAATGAATACAATAATGAATACAATAGTGAATACAATAGTGAATACAATGAGTACAATAGTGAATACAATGAGTACAATAGTGAATACAATGATTACAATAGTGAATACAATAGTGAATACAATAGTGAATACAATAGTGAATACAATGAGTACAATAATTAATACAATAGTGAATACAATGAGTACAATAATTAATACAATGAATACAATAATGAATACAATAGTGAATGCAATAGTGAATACAATGAATACAATAGTTGAGTGTTGCGGAATATGCAGACGTCGTTATGTGCTCTTAAGAATCCGGCATCGAGAGTTGTACTTTCTAACGTGCCACCCCCATGTGTTAGAGATGAAGTGTTGGAGCGAGAGTTCTCTCCATGTGTTAGAGATGAAGTGTTGGAGTGAGAGTTCTCTCCATGTGTTAGAGATGAAGTGTTGGAGGGAGAGTTCTCTCCATGTGTTAGAGATGAAGTGTTGGAGCGAGAGTTCTCTCCGTGTGTTAGAGATGAAGTGTTGGAGCGAGAGTTCTCTCCATGTGTTAGAGATGAAGTGTTGGAGCGAGAGTTCTCTCGTCACGGTCAACTTGTATTTACAATAAAAAAAAGTATATTTTTCGGATGCAAATCTCCTTTGCTGAAACATATTGTGTCTCATCGGAGAAAAGTGCACGTGATTTTAACTTCTTGACGCTACCCATCCCTTAAGAGGGATGATTGTCATCAGCAACCGCTGAATAGCATAGTGTCACAGTCAAATCATTTTACTAAAAAAATATTCATATTCATGAAATCACAAGTGCAATATTGCAAAACACAGCTTAGCCTTTTGTTAATCCACCTGTCGTCTCAGATTTTGAAATGATGCTTTACACCGAAAGCAATCCAAGCGTTTGTGTAAGTTTATCGATAGCATAACAAAACATTATGTACACTAAGTACATTAAGTAGCTAGGTCACGAAAATCAGAAAAGCAATCAAATTAATCATTTACCTTTGATGATCTTCAGATGTTTTCACTCACGAGGTTCCCAGTTACACAACAAATGTTAATTTTGTTCCATAAAGATTATTTTTATGTCCAAATACATCCGTTCGTTTGTCGCGTTATCTTCAGAAATCCACAGGAAAGAGCGGTCACGACAACGCAGACGAAAATTCCAAATAATATCCATAATGTCCACAGAAACATGTCAAACGTTTTTTGTAATCAACCCTCAGGTTGTTTTTAAATATATATAATCGATAATATAATCAACCGCAAATGTCTTTCACAGTAGGAGAGGGAAAACAATAGCTGTCCAAATTCTGTTGCGCGAGCAAAACTCATGTGACCACTTGACGCAATGTTATAGTTCTGGCTCATTTATCAAAATAAAAGCCTGAAACTATGTCTGAAGACTGTTGACACCTTGAAGAAGCGATAGGAAAAGGAATCTGGTTGATATCCCTTTAAATGGAGCAATGGGAGGCTATGGAACATGGAGTATTCAAAATAGAAGCCACTTCCTGGTTTGATTTTCCTCAGGGTTTCGCCTGCAATATCAGTTCAAATCAAATCAAATCAAATGTTATTTGTCACATACACATGGTTAGCAGATGTTAATGCGAGTGTAGCGAAATGCTTGTGCTTCTAGTTCCGACAATGCAGTGATAACCAACAAGTAATCTAACTAACAATTCCAAAACTACTGTCTTATACACAGTGTAAGGGGATAAGGAACATGTACATAAGGATATATGAATGAGTGATGGTACAGAGCAGCATACAGTAGATGGTATCGAGTACAGTATATACATATGAGATGAGTGTGTAGACAAAGTAAACAAAGTGGCATAGTTAAAGTGGCTAGTGATACATGTGTTAAATAAAGATGCAGTCGATGATGTTATGTTATACACAGACAATATTTTGACAGTTTTGGAAACTTTAGTGTGTTTTCTATCCTAATCTGTCAATTATATGCATATTCTAGCATCTGGTCCTGAGAAATAGGCCGTTTACTTTGGGAACGTCATTTTTCCAAACATAAAAATAGTGCCCCCTAGCTTCGAGAGGTTTTAAAGAAGGATGCAACTCTAGTGCTGGTGCAGCTAAAGCACCACTGAGAAGCTAAGGGTTCAGGGAAAGGGAGAAGGTGGGCAGATGTGGTTGGAAACAT
This sequence comes from Oncorhynchus gorbuscha, assembly GCF_021184085.1. Taxonomy (NCBI): domain Eukaryota; kingdom Metazoa; phylum Chordata; class Actinopteri; order Salmoniformes; family Salmonidae; genus Oncorhynchus; species Oncorhynchus gorbuscha. The sequence goes on from NC_060183.1 coordinate 4,327,409, forward strand.
AGGAAAGGAAGGCAGTGTGGCTACGGGGGCAGTTGTAGTAGAGCAGGGAAAAGAGGAAGGGGGAGGGAAACAGTCAGTGAGACTGTGATTGAGGTCGCTGAGGGGGTGGAGAATGAAGTTCAAGAGGAGATTGAAACAATGGAAAATGAAGCAGCTGTTTTCAAAGTACCGAGGAGGAAGAGGAAGAATTTAAGGTGTGATGGTTCTAACTCTAAGAGGAAGGTAGAGATTGATAAGTCAGTTGAGGATAAACAGGTTGTAGAGATGGTGTAGCTTTCCTCGGGGGGAGGATAGCGGGAGTGAGTCATCTGACACATCACAACCAAATAGCGGGAGAAATGGAAGGGAGATATGGGATTGAGAAGGTTCGTCAATTTCTGAGTTTGACAAAAGGGAAGAAATATATGCATGATTATAATGTAACAGATTTTTTTCCTGAAAGTGAATTGTTTATTGAATCAGCAAAGGTTCCGAGAGGATTGACAAGCCCTGAAATCGCTAGACTCAATAGAGTTGTCACGAGAGCGAGAAGTGATTTCAATTCCAAAGGAAATCCAAAAGTTCAGTCACAACCCCGTACGGAGATGTGTTTTCTGTCTCTTCCTGTTTTTTCAGCCATGAGCAGTTAACATTATCTTTAAACCTATTATTATTATTATTTTAAAAATACATTTAAATTAAATTATTTAAACAAATCTAAAAGTCAGTTAAGAACAAATTATTATTTAAAATGACAGCCTACTGGGGAACATTGCCTTGTTTCAGGGGCAGAAGAACAGATTTTTACCTTGATAATACCATGTCAACTTGAGGTTTTGAACTAACGACCTTTAGGTTCTTTGTCCCAACAGTAACCACTAGTCTACCTGCTGGTTACTGAGCCAACAATCTAACCACTAGGCTACCTGCTGGTTACTGAGCCAACACTCTAACCACTAGGCTACCTGCTGGTTACTGAGCCAACACTCTAACCACTAGGCTACCTGCTGGTTACTGGCCCAACACTCTAACCACTAGGCTACGTGCTGGTTACTGGCCCAACACTCTAACCACTAGGCTACCTGCTGGTTACTGAGCCAACACTCTAACCACTAGGCTACCTGCTGGTTACTGGCCCAACACTCTAACCACTAGACTACCTGCTGGTTACTGGCCCAACACTCTAACCACTAGGCTACCTGCTGGTTACTGGCCCAACACTCTAACCACTAGGCTACCTGCTGGTTACTGAGCCAACACTCTAACCACTAGGCTACCTGCTGGTTACTGGCCCAACACTCTAACCACTAGGCTACCTGCTGGTTACTGGCCCAACACTCTAACCACTAGGCTACCTATTGGTTACTGAGCCAACACTCTAACCACTAGGCTACCTGCTGGTTACTGGCCCAACACTCTAACCACTAGGCTACCTGCTGGTTACTGAGCCAACACTCTAACCACTAGGCTACCTGCTGGTTACTGGCCCAACACTCTAACCACTAGGCTACCTGCTGGTTACTGGCCCAACACTCTAACCACTAGGCTACCTATTGGTTACTGAGCCAACACTCTAACCACTAGGCTACCTGCTGGTTACTGGCCCAACACTCTAACCACTAGGCTACCTGCTGGTTACTGGCCCAACACTCTAACCACTAGGCTACCTGCTGGTTACTGAGCCAACACTCTAACCACTAGGCTACCTGCTGGTTACTGGAACAACACTCTAACCACTAGGCTACCTGCTGGTTACTGGCCCAGCACTCTAACCATTAGGCTACCTGCTGGTTACTGGCCCAACACTCTAACCACTAGGCTACCTGCTGGTTACTGAGCCAACACTCTAACCACTAGTCTACCTGCTGGTTACTGGCCCAACACTCTAACCACTAGGCTACCTGCTGGTTACTGGCCCAACACTCTAACCACTAGACTACCTGCTGGTTACTGGCCCAACACTCTAACCACTAGGCTACCTGCTGGTTACTGAACCAACACTCTAACCACTAGGCTACCTGCTGGTCACTGAGCCAACACTCTAACCACTAGGCTACCTGCTGGTTACTGGCCCAACACTCTCAATACCTGCCACCCCAAATAGGGTGTGAGATGTTAAAAAAAGAGCCGTAGTGTTTGAGTTAATAAAGGGAAAGAGAAGGGACATTAATTCTCTACAGGGGGGAGGCACTGGTGTGTTGTCATAAAAACTCAAAAAGGGGGGCACTGGTGTGTTGTCATAAAGGGGGGGGCACTGGTGTGTTGTCATAAAAACTCAAAAAGGGGGAGGCACTGGTGTGTTGTCATAAAAACTCAAAAAGGGGGTGAGGCACTGGTGTGTTGTCATAAAAACTCAAAAAGGGGGGAGGCACTGGTGTGTTGTCATAAAAACTCAAAAAGTGGGCTTGTGGCCATCCTGTTGTCATGAGGGTTGTTACCTTTGTAGGAGGTTGAAGAAGGGAGGTTATTAAAAGTTAGAGCGAGATATGAAAACATCACTATGTGTTTAATAAATGCATATGCCCCAGTAGTGTCTGTTGAGAGAGTGTGTTTCTTTTAGAGACATTAACCTATACCATCGAGAAATGTAATACTGAGGATTATTTATTTCTTACTAGGGATTTTAACTGCACAGTACAGTGATTTAGATATAAACCACAAAGACTGTTTTTAAAAGCCTTGTTGTAACACATGAACTGTGTGATATTTGACGGAGCCAACAAGGAGTCCACATGGAACCATGTTAGAGAGAACAACATCTCTTTGGCCAGGTTAGATAGATTGATGCTCAAAACAATTAAACTTCAGGTCTGTAAATCAAGTGTGGGATTTTCTGATCATTGTTTAGCAACAGAGGTGGTGTACATTAACGCTGTAAAACCCCTAAGGTTCATCCTGACATTTCAATATAACTTTATTGATTGATGCTCACTTCAGGAACCGTTTAGTTTTTTTCTGGGAGAGGTGGAGGCCTCAAAAGGCCCGTTTTCTATCCCTTCAACAGAGAGTAAACAGTGGCAGAATACCTGACCGCTGTGACTGACCGAAAATTAAGGAAATCTTTTGACTATCTGCAGACCAATGAAGGCAGACCTGGCTCTCAAGAGAAGACAGGCTATGTGCTCACTGCCCACAAAATAAGGAGGAAACTGAGCTGCACTTCATAACATCTAATCTCCTGCCCAATGTATGACCATATTAGAGACACATATTTCCCTCAGATTACACCGGCCCACAAAGAATTAAAAAACAAATGCAATTTTGGTGAACTCTCATATCTACTGGGTGAAATACCACAGTGTGCCATCACAGCAGCAAGATTTGTGACCTGTTGCCATGACAAAATAACAGCCAGTGAAGAAGAAACACAAATCTATATTTATGTTGATTTATTTTCCCTTTTATAATTGAACTATTTGCACATCGTTACAACACTGTATATAGACATAATATGACATATGAAATGTCTTTATTCTTTTGGAACTTCTGTGAGTTTAAAATGTATAATGTTAATTTTGTACTGTTTATTTCACTTTTGTTTGTTATCTATTGCACTTGCTTTGGCAATGTTAACATTTGTTTCCCATGCTAATAAAGCTCCTTAAATTGAAATGAGAGGGGGAGAGGAGAGAGAGGAAAGGGAGGGGACAGAGAGGAGGGGGAGGGGACAGAGAGGAGGGGGGGGGACAGAGAGGAGGGGGAGGAGACAGAGAGGAGGGGGGAGGGGACAGAGAGGAGGGGGAGAGAGAGAGAGGAAAGGGAGGGGAGAAAGAGGAGGGGGGAGGGGACAGAGAGTAGGGGGAGGGGACAGAGAGGAGGGGGAGAGGAGAGAGAGGAGGGGGAGGGGACAGAGAGGAGGGGGAGAGGAGAGAGAGGAAAGGGAGGGGAGAAAGAGGAGGGGGAGGGGACAGAGAGGAGGGGGAGGGGACAGAGAGGAGGGGGGAAAGGGAGGGAGAAAGAGGAGGGGGAGGGGACAGAGAGGAGGGGGAGGGGACAGAGAGGAAAGGGAGGGGACAGAGAGGAGGGGGAGGGGACAGAGATGAAGGGAGGGGGACAGAGAGGAGGGGGAGGGGACAGAGAGGAGGGGGAGGGGACAGAGAGGAGGGGAGGGGACAGAGTTTTGCCTTTTTTTATGAAACACTCATTCCATCAACCCCCCCTCTCCCTGACAATAAATCACCTAAATATATCCTGTACTGCATACATGTACCATACTCACCTTGCCCTCTACCCCACAATACAAAGCAACACATCACAATAACCAAATACCTCGGGACCTCTACAACCGTATATCCATGCATCTTCCCCAGCTATACAGACAACCCCCAACATACCGGGATGCATCTTCCCCAGCTATACAGACAACCCCCCAACATACCGGAGAAACATCTTCCCCAGCTATACAGACAACCCCCAACACACCGGACAGAGTTTTGCATGCATCTTCCCCAGCTATACAGACAACCCCCAACACACCGTATCTCCATTCTTCCCCAGCTCAACCCCCCAACACACCATATCTCCTGAAACATCTTCCCCAGCTAAAGACAACCCCCAAATATATCCTGCATCTTCCCCAGCTATACAGACAACCCCCAACACACCGTATCTCCATGCATCTTCCCCAGCTATACAGACAACCCCCCAACATACCGTATCTCCTGAAACATCTTCCCCAGCTATACAGACAACCCCCAACACACCGTATCTCCATGCATCTTCCCCAGCTATACAGACAACCCCCAACACACCGTATATCCATGCATCTTCCCCAGCTATACAGACAACCCCCAACACACCGTATCTCCATGCATCTTCCCCAGCTACAGACAACCCCCAACACCCATATCTCCTGAAACATCTTCCCCAGCTATACAGACAACCCCCAACACACCGTATCTCCATGCATCTTCCCCAGCTATACAGACAACCCCCAACACACCATATCTCCTGAAACATCTTCCCCAGCTATACAGACAACCCCCAACACACCGTATCTCCATGAAACATCTTCCCCAGCTATACAGACAACCCCCAACACACCGTATCTCCATGAAACATCTTTCCCAGCTATACAGACAACCCCCAACACACCGTATATCCATGCAACTTCCCCAGCTATACAGACAACCCCCAACACACCATATCTCCTGAAACATCTTCCCCAGCTATACAGACAACCCCCAACACACCGTATATCCATGCATCTTCCCAGCTATACAGACAACCCCCAACACACCATATCTCCTGAAACATCTTCCCCAGCTATTTAGAAACCCCCCAAGAACCATGATTCAAACATCTTCCCCAGCTATACAGACAACCATCCCATTAAACAATAGTATCTCCATGCATCTTCCCCACCTAACAGACACCCCCAAGACACCATCCCATTAAACATCTTCCCCAGTAAAGACAACCCCCAACACAAGGCACTCCTGAGACATCTTCCCATTAAACAATAGTAACACACTGTATATCCATGCACCCCCAAGCACACAGACAACCATCCCATTAAACAATATATAGGGTCTGTTACATCTCCACCCTTTTTATAATCCCATATAGAACTGTTATCCCCAACCCTAAGGCACTCAGAGACCATCCCATTAAACAATAGTAAAGGGTCTGTTATCCCCCACCCTAAGGCACTCAGAGACCATCCCATTAAACAATAGTAAAGGGTCTGTTATCCCCCCCCACCCTAAGGCACACAGAGACCATCCCATTAAACAATAGTATAGGGTCTGTTATCCCCCCTAAGGCCTCAGAGATCCCAAGGCACCCCCACCCTCAGAGACCATCCCATTAAAGGGTCTGTTATCCCCCCACCCTAAGGCACGCAGAGACCATCCCATTAAACAATAGTAAAGGGTCTGTTATCCCCCCACCCTAAGGCACGCAGAGACCATCCCATTAAACAATAGTAAAGGGTCTGTTATCCCCCCACCCTAAGGCACCCAGAGACCATCCCATTAAACAATAGTAAAGGGTCTGTTATCCCCCCACCCTAAGGCACGCAGAGACCATCCCATTAAACAATAGTAAAGGGTCTGTTATCCCCCCCACCCTAAGGCACTCAGAGACCATCCCATTAAACAATAGTAAAGGGTCTGTTATCCCCCCACCCTAAGGCACTCAGAGACCATCCCATTAAACAATAGTAAAGGGTCTGTTATACCCCCCACCTTTGACCCTGTTCCTCCTTGTTAGACAAATAGCCAACTTCACATGAGAATATTCAACAAAACAAATCTGACCTTCTCCTTATTTGAATACCTGTACCCGATTATAAACATCCCAACAGTAAAAAACACCCCCAACCTCTCACAGAGACATTCCAACAGAGACACTAATGGCATTAACCTGGTGCACACAGTAAGCACATGAATCATAGTTTCTCTCATAACACAGAAAAGCCACCCCTGCCTGATTCAAGGTTCAACCCGTACCAAACAGCTGTTAGTGCCCAGGGCTCCATGTAGAACCCTCCACTGGAGGTCCCCTGACCTCTTTGGTACTGGGAGTTTGTAGAGCCCCGTCCATCTAAAACCCACCATACTCTCCTCCCCAAAACCCCCATGCCACTGATGTGCCTTCACTACTGTTTGGCTCCTAATGTTCCTTAACTTAATGCAGAGGTTGTAGTGGGCTTTACCTCCCACCCCTTCAAACTCCCCCAGGCTCGGAGTGTTAAAATCTAACAAGTCCTCCAGACCCCCTTGCCAGTCTCCAGTCTCTGCCGTCACCTGCAGTGGCGGAAACATTAGTGGCCCCTCCCTCTTTGGCCGCTCAAACACCCCCTTTCCGGCTCAGACAGTGCCTCCTGTACCTCCTCCAGGAATCCCTCCAGCAGCATAAGAGACCCTCCAGCAGCCTAAGTTATTCCTGTTTGTTGTGCCAAGACCTCTGGGGTTTTCCACCCCTCCTCTCCCAGCAGTCGCAGGTCACCCAGCCTTTGTAAACCCCCTGCCATCAGTTGCCTCTGCAGGGTGGCCGACTGCACCGATCTCAAAGGGATGGCTGGGTTGTTGAAGATAGGCTCCTCCCACAGCCCAGGCTCCACACCCCCTTCTCGTGTGGGCCTTAGCAGCTCTCAGGCTCTCAGCAGTGCAGAGTAAAAATCAGAGAAACCTGCTGTACTCAGCCTCTACAGCCTCATGATGAACAGCTGCCGGTCCAACCCTAATCCATCAACTCTCCTCAGCAGTGCACAAGCTGTTTCCCTCCAGCCAACATCAGTCCCTCCAGCCAACATCAGTATGGTATAGCAGTCTCTGCACCGCCTTTAGCCTGAAAAAAGCCACCCTGCTCTCCAGTTCCACCAGGCCCTGTCCTCCTTCATGCACGGACATGTACAACACTGCCACCCTCAGCCAGTGATGACCAGACCAGAAAAAGTCCACCAGCTTGCGTTGCAAGTCTGCGAGCAGACCTCCACCTGGCCAGTCTTGTCTGTGAAAGCCCCTCCCAGTTCTTCCTGACCCACCTCTCCGAGCCCAGGTACAACGCCAATATTTTAAGCCCTTCACAACCCCACTGCAAACTCCCTGGAAGCAGAGGGGGGGGGCCCTATCCCTCCATGCCCCACTTAACAGAGCTTTGCTCTTGCCCCAGTTTACCTTAGCTGATGAAGCTCCCTCATACACCTTCAGACTAGTCTCTATGGCTAGTGTATTTGATTGCCCGGATAGAGGGCATCCATGTCTAATGCCCCGTCTCACCCAGACTGGCCTACTGAGCTCCCCTCCCACCTTGACCAAACAATGACACCCCAGCATGCAACAGCTTCACACAGGTCAAAAACCTTTCCTCAAACCCAAACACAGACATCACATTAAACAGATACTCATGGTCCACTCTATAAAAAGCCTTTTCTTGATCTAAATTCCTCTGAGGATGAGAGAGCTGTTTAATGTTGACAGAAATGCCGAATTTGGACTTCCCCACATCCCACCATTGACTCAGAGACTCATTCTCCTCTCTTCCACCTTTCCCCAAAAAATCTGGAAACCTGAGCAAAAAGTAGTGTCCTGGTGAAATAAACAGCCGAACCATGGTTATGTGATGATTTGAAAAACCCACCTGGTAGCACCCAACACCCTATTGCTCTGATTCCTGGACATGTAAAATCTATCAAGCCGGGCTGCACTCACCCTACCCCCAAAGACCTTCACCCATGTATACTGTCTTGTGTGGGGATGTTTAGTTCTCCAAACATCCAGTAGGTCGAACTGATTAATGACGTCCCTTAACAGTCCCACTGAGCCTGAATGAGGCTCTTCCCCGTGTCTCTCTTTCGTAAAATCCATTGTAGAGTTCCAGTCCCCGCTGACCACCTGCCTCCCCTCAGGCGCTACCTGTGAGAGTTCCAGTCCCCGCTGACCACCAGCGTCCCCTCAGGCGCTACCTGTGAGAGTTACAGTCCCCGCCGACCACCAGCGTCCCCTCAGGCGCTACCTGTGAGGGTTCCAGTCCCCGCCGACCAACAGCGTCGCCTCAGGCGCTCCCTGTGAGAGTTCCAGTCCCCTCCGACCACCAGCGTCTCCTCAGGCGCTACCTGTGAGAGTTCCAGTCCCCGCTGACCACCAGCGTCCCCTCAGGCCCTACCTGTGAGAGTTCCTGTCTAAGACTCCCAAATAGAACCCCCCTCTCTCTCCCTGTGTAAGGCGCATACACATTTTTAAAGACAAAACCCATGTTGAGCATTTCTACTTTTACAATAAGCAGCCTACCCCTACACGCTTTCTTTGAGCCATTAAGCGAGCCTACCCCAAAGAGTCTCCATAAGAAGTGGGAGAAAAGTCAGCAAAGAAAGAGACCAATAGCAAAGCTAAAAAAAACACTGCCAGAAAGAAACTATTAATCTAAACAGTGTCTGAAGGTCGACCTTTACACACTGTTGTGACCCACTTCCTCAACCTAAACCGTTTCCTGTTGTGACCCACTTCCTCAACCTAAACCGTTTCCTGGGTGAGAGGACACCATGGCCCTCATTTTTCTTAGCGTGTTGTACTGATCTTACAAACTTTCTCAGATCAGAAAATAAACCAAGATTAACTTCTTTCCCGTTGGTCTCACTCAGGAACCTTGTCAGTTCCCTCGTCGTGCACTTTGACCCTTCTGCTTGACTGGCTGACAGCTCCGGACCTATTGAAGAGGAGTTCGAAAAAGTGGCCACATTATCATGCACTTCCTCAGACTCACTTCCCACCTCCTCATCTCCATCTCCAATCCCAACCCCCTGCGCTTCCTCTCCGGTCATGCCCCCTCCAGGCAAAGGTTCCTTGGGGCCTTTGATCACACCAGCCTCTACCCTCCCACCTCCTTTCTCCTCCCCCTTTTTCCTTTACTGCTTGACATCCTCCTCCTCCTCCTCCTCCTCCTCCTCCTCCTCCTCCTCCCCCCTAGTCTCTTACACTTCCCCACTATACTCTCCTCATCCACTATCACTACCTGAATATACCCAGCCTCATCTACACCACCATCTATAGCATGACTAGACCCAGCCTCATCTACCCCACCATCTATAGCATGACTAGACCCAGTCTCATCTACACCACCATCTATAGCATGACTAGACCCAGCCTCATCTACACCACCATGTATAGCATGACTAGACCCAGCCTCATCTACACCACCATCTATAACATGACTAGACCCAGCCTCATCTACACCACCATCCATAGCATTACTAGGCCCAGCCTCATCTACACCACCATCCATAGCATTACTAGGCCCAGCCTCATCTACACCACCATCTATAGCATGATTAGACCCAGCCTCATCTACACCACCATCCATAGCATTACTAGGCCCAGCCTCATCTACACCACCATCCATAGCATTACTAGGCCCAGCCTCATCTACACCACCATCCATAGCATTACTAGGCCCAGTCTCATCTACACCACCATCCATAGCATTACTAGGCCCAGCCTCATCTACACCACCATCCATAGCATTACTAGGCCCAGCCTCATCTACACCACCATCACTGGCATGACTAGACCCAGCCTCATCTACACCACCATCACTGGCATGACTAGGTTGCCTGCGTCTCATTGTTCCCTGCACATTGACCTCGATTTCCTCCACTGGGTGTGCTTGTACCCTCACCTTGTGTACGGCCTTTATGTGTGCACGCAAAGCTGTTATGCTCCAAATACCCACACCCAAAACACCATGGACTGTCTGTGCTTGCAAACCCTGTGTAGAGCAATACCTCACTTTAAAATGCACATTAGGCCAAGGTTGCTCATTGTTATTCAGAAACATTAACACTTGCCTCCGGAACGACACAACATGCTTTAACGGCATCTGCCTGAAAGCCTGCTGACGGTACACGAAAACCGCTAGCAAACTTACCAAAACGACTCAGTTCTTTCCTGATTTGATCATCCAAAATAAACAGAGGCACATTTGCAACTACCACCCTTGTCGAAGGTGTAGAAAGAGTCGAAATTGGCACCAACACATCCCTTACAAATTTTCCACTAGCAAATCAGCCTGCCAATCAAATGTGCTCTTTTCAGGAACACAACCACAGCTTTCTGGAAGCAGAATGTATTAATTCAGCTCCTACCTGTTCACCTCCTACCTGTTCACCGACCGCGAGCAGAACCTCAACACCTGAATACTCTGTCCCCTACCTGTTCACTGACCGCGAGCAGAACCCCCCTCCACCTTAACTCTATTCTCAGGAACACACCTGAATCCATGCCGTAACAACAGGGTCTCCTCCACACTAGGCTGAGAAGCCATCACGCTCAACCACACCTTCTAAACCCCTGGAAACTAAAACTCTGTCCTCTTCCTCCCTAACTTTGAAAAAACCTGTGGAAACCGCTAAAACAAATAGTGCATTAACTCTCCACCATAGAACATAAAAACTGAAAGATAAGACCAAGGACAGAATCAAGAAAATAAGTTAGGACAGAGCCCTCCACACCAAACACTCAAACTCCATAAAGCTCCCAGCATGCACTGCGAGAGAGAGAGAGATTTTTGTTGTTTTTCACTTTATATATTCACTTTGTATGTTGTCTACCTCACAACGGTTTGATTTGTTTGATCGTAGCTAGCTACATAGCCGTCTGTGTATCAAAGATAATTGTTGTCGTTCTTTTAACGCAACGTAATGTAATCAACACTGCTAGCTAGCCAGCTAGCCCCCGAATAGCAGCACTGTAGAAACTATTACACTCAACGGAACAACTTGATTAGTGTAGTGTCAACAACGCAGCCACTGCCAGCTAGCCTACAAAGTCAACAACGCAGCCACTGCCAGCTAGCCTACTTCAGCAGTACTGTATCATTTTAATCATTTTAGTCAATAAGATTCTTGCTACGTAAGCTTAACTTTCTGAACATTTGAGACGTGTAGTCCACTTGTCATTCCAATCTCCTTGCATTAGCGTAGCCTCTTCTGTAGCCTGTCAACTATGTGTCTGTCTATCCCTGTTCTCTCCTCTCTGCACAGACCATACAAACGCTAATCTGGTGGTCCCAGCGCGCACGACCCACGTGGAGTTCCAGGTCTCCGGTAGCCTCTGGAACTGCCGATCTGCAGCCAACAAGGCAGAGTTCATCTCAGCCTATGCCTCCCTCCAGTCCCTCGACTTCTTGGCACTGACAGAAACATGGATCACCACAGATAACACTGCTACTCCTACTGCTCTCTCTTCGTCCGCCCACGTGTTCTCGCACACCCCGAGAGCTTCTGGTCAGCGGGGTGGTGGCATCGGGATCCTTATCTCTCCCAAGTGGTCATTCTCTCTTTCTCCCCTTACCCATCTGTCTATCGCCTCCTTTGAATTTCATGCTGTCACAGTTACCAGCCCTTTCAAGCTTAACATCCTTATCATTTATCGCCCTCCAGGTCCCCTCGGAGAGTTCATCAATGAGCTTGATGCCTTGATAAGCTCCTTTCCTGAGGACGGCTCACCTCTCACAGTTCTGGGCGACTTTAACCTCCCCACGTCTACCTTTGACTCATTCCTCTCTGCCTCCTTCTTTCCACTCCTCTCCTCTTTGACCTCACCCTCTCACCTTCCCCCCTCTCACAAGGCAGGCAATACGCTCGACCTCATCTTTACTAGATGCTGTTTTTCCACTAACCTCATTGCAACTCCCCTCCAAGTCTCCGACCACTACCTTGTATCCTTTTCCCTCTCGCTCTCATCCAACACTTCCCACACTGCCCCTACTCGGATGGTATCGCGCCGTCCCAACCTTCGCTCTCTCTCCCCCGCTACTCTCTCCTCTTCCATCCTATCATCTCTTCCCTCTGCTCAAACCTTCTCCAACCTATCTCCTGATTCTGCCTCCTCAACCCTCCTCTCCTCCCTTTCTGCATCCTTTGACTCTCTATGTCCCCTATCTTCCAGGCCGGCTCGGTCCTCCCCTCCCGCTCCGTGGCTTGACGACTCATTGCGAGCTCACAGAACAGGGCTCCGGGCAGCCGAGCGGAAATGGAGGAAAACTCGCCTCCCTGCGGACCTGGCATCCTTTCACTCCCTCCTCTCTACATTTTCCTCCTCTGTCTCTGCTGCTAAAGCCACTTTCTACCACTCTAAATTCCAAGCATCTGCCTCTAACCCTAGGAAGCTCTTTGCCACCTTCTCCTCCCTCCTGAATCCTCCTCCCCCCCCCCTCCTCCCTCTCTGCAGATGACTTCGTCAACCATTTTGAAAAGAAGGTCGACGACATCCGATCCTCGTTTGCTAAGTCAAACGACACCGCTGGTTCTGCTCACAGTGCCCTACCCTGTGCTCTGACCTCTTTCTCCCCTCTCTCTCCAGATGAAATCTCGCGTCTTGTGACGGCCGGCCGCCCAACAACCTGCCCGCTTGACCCTATCCCCTCCTCTCTTCTCCAGACCATTTCCGGAGACCTTCTCCCTTACCTCACCTCGCTCATCAACTTATCCCTGACCGCTGGCTACGTCCCTTCCGTCTTCAAGAGAGCGAGAGTTGCACCCCTTCTGAAAAAAAACCTACACTCGATCCCTCCGATGTCAACAACTACAGACCAGTATCCCTTCTTTCTTTTCTCTCCAAAACTCTTGAACGTGCCGTCCTTGGTCAGCTCTCCCGCTATCTCTCAGAATGACCTTCTTGATCCAAATCAGTCAGGTTTCAAGACTAGTCATTCAACTGAGACTGCTCTTCTCTGTATCACGGAGGCGCTCCGCACCGCTAAAGCTAACTCTCTCTCCTCTGCTCTCATCCTTCTAGACCTATCGGCTGCCTTCGATACTGTGAACCATCAGATCCTCCTCTCCACCCTCTCCGAGTTGGGCATCTCCGGCGTGGCCCATGCTTGGATTGCGTCCTACCTGACAGGTCGCTCCTACCAGGTGGCGTGGCGAGAATCTGTCTCCTCACCATGCGCTCTCACCACTGGTGTCCCCCAGGGCTCTGTTCTAGGCCCTCTCCTATTCTCGCTATACACCAAGTCACTTGGCTCTGTCATAACCTCACATGGTCTCTCCTATCATTGCTATGCAGACGACACACAATTAATCTTCTCCTTTCCCCTTCTGATGACCAGGTGGCGATCTCTGCATGTCTGGCAGACATATCAGTGTGGATGACGGATCACCACCTCAAGCTGAACTTTGGCAAGACGGAGCTGCTCTTCCTCCCGGGGAAGGACTGCCCGTTCCATGATCTCGCCATCACGGTTGACAACTCCATTGTGTCCTCCTCCCAGAGCGCTAAGAACCTTGGCGTAATCCTGGACAACACCCTGTCGTTCTCAACTAACATCAAGGCGGTGGCCCGTTCCTGTAGGTTCATGCTCTACAACATCCGCAGAGTACGACCCTGCCTCACACAGGAAGCGGCACAGGTCCTAATCCAGGCACTTGTCATCTCCCGTCTGGATTACTGCAACTCGCTGTTGGCTGGGCTCCCTGCCTGTGCCATTAAACCCCTACAACTCATCCAGAACGCCGCAGCCCGTCTAGTGTTCAACCTTCCCAAGTTCTCTCACGTCACCCCGCTCCTCCGCTCTCTCCACTGGCTTCCAGTTGAAGCTCGCATCCGCTACAAGACCATGGTGCTTGCCTACGGAGCTGTGAGGGGAACGGCACCTCAGTACCTCCAGGCTCTGATCAGGCCCTACACCCAAATAAGGGCACTGCGTTCATCCACCTCTGGCCTGCTCGCCTCCCTACCACTGAGGAAGTACAGTTCCCGCTCAGCCCAGTCAAAACTGTTCGCTGCTCTGGCTCCCCAATGGTGGAACAAACTCCCTCACGACGCCAGGACAGCGGAGTCAATCACCACCTTCCAGAGACACCTGAAACCCCACCTCTTTAAGGAATACCTAGGATAGGATAAAGTAATCCTTCTCACCCCCTCCCCCCTTAAAATATGTAGATGCACTATTGTAAAGTGGCTGTTCCACTGGATGTCATAAGGTGAATGCACCAATTTGTAAGTCGCTCTGGATAAGAGCGTCTGCTAAATGACTTAAATGTAATGTAAATGTACTTGCTTTGGCAATGTTAACACATGTTTCCCATGCCAATAAAGCCCTTGAATTGAATTGAATTGAATTGAGAGAGAGAGAGAGAGAGAGAGAGAGAGAGAGAGAGAGAGAGAGAGAGAGAGAGAGAGAGAGAGAGAGAGACCAAGCAGCAGCTGGCCAGCGCTACGTTGTAACTTCTGAACATATCCATGGTTGATAACCCTGTTTAGTAAGTAATTTTATTTCAATAGACAGTGTGAATTATAAAATACTAATCTTATCTTCCTCTCCTACTCTACTCCTCTCCTCCTCCTCTCCTCATTCTCCCCTCCTACTCTACTTCTCCTCTCTTCCTCCTCCTCTCCTCCTCCTTATCCTCCTCTCCTCCTCCTACACTACTCCACTTCTCCTTATTTCCTCCTCTCTTCCTCTTCCTCCTCCTCTACCTCTTCCTCTTCTCCTCTTCAACCTCTCCACCTCCTCTGCTCTTTACTCTTCCTCTTCTTCTCCTCCTCTTCTTCTCCTCCTCCTCTTCTCCTCCTCCTCTGCTCTTTACTCTTCCTCTTCTTCTCCTCCTCTTCTCCTCCTCCTCTTCTTCTCCTCCTCTTCTTCTCCTCCTCTTCTTCTCCTCTCTCTTCTCCTCCTCCTCTTCTCCTCCTCCTCTGCTCTTTACTCTTCCTCTTCTTCTCCTCCTCTTCTCCTCCTCCTCTTCTTCTCCTCCTCCTCTTCTCCTCTTCCTCTTCTCCTCCTCCTCTTCTTCTCCTCCTCTTCTTCTCCTCCTCCTCTTCTCCTCCTCCTCTTCTTCTCCTCCTCCTCCTCTCTCCTCCTCCTCTTCTTCTCCTCCTCTTCTTCTCCTCCTCTCCTCCTCCTCTCCTCCTCCTCTTCTCCTCCTCCTCTTCTCCTCCTCCTCTCCTCCTCCTCTTCTCCTCCTCCTCTTCTCCTCCTCCTCTCTGTTCTCTAGTCTGGTATGATAATTTCCACACAATCTTGTCTCATCGATTCTGCCCGTTTAATATCTTGTTTTGGTATATCTTTCTCTTGTAAAGCACATCCAACATGTTCCTTTCACTGTGCTAGCACTACTACTGCTACAGATGGGTATCCTACAATATCACTATGGTAACTACTACTGCTATAGATGGGTATCCTACAATATCACTATGGTAACACTACTACTGCTACAGATGGGTATTCTACAATATCACTATGGTAACACTACTACTGCTACAGATGGGTATCCTACAATATCACTATGGTAACTACTACTGCTGCAGATGGGTTTCTACAATATCACTATGGTAACACTACTACTGCTACAGATGGGTATCCTACAATATCACTATGCTAGCACTACTACTGCTACAGATGGGTATCCTACAATATCACTATGGTAACAATACTACTGCTACAGATGGGTATCCTACAATATCACTATGGTAACAATACTACTGCTACAGATGGGTATCTACAATATCACTATGGTAACACTACTACTGCTACAGATGGGTATTCTACAATATCACTATGGTAACACTACTACTGCTACAGATGGGTATCCTACAATATCACTATGGTAACACTACTACTGCTACAGATGGGTATCCTACAATATCACTATGGTAACACTACTACTGCTAAAGATGGGTATCCTACAATATCACTATGGTAACACTACTACTGCTACAGATGGGTATCCTACAATATCACTATGGTAGCACTACTACTGCTACAGATGGGTATCCTACAATATCACTATGGTAACTACTACTGCTACAGATGGGTATCCTACAATATCACTATGGTAACAATACTATTGCTACAGATGGGTATTCTACAATATCACTATGGTAACTACTACTGCTACAGATGGGTATCCTACAATATCAGTATGGTAACAATACTATTGCTACAGAAGGCTATTCTACAATATCACTATGGTAACACTACCTCAGATGCAGATGGGTATTTCTGTATAAATCATGATTTGCAATCCACAACTAGGCAATCAACACAGCACGTAACCTGTCTGGAATAAGCAAAGGGTGGAAGGAAATGGAGATATGACCAGATATGTCCAGTAAAAATAAAAAATATGGACAGATATGGACACTCAATAAAGACTATTTGACCTTCTAATGTGAATCATAAAATTCCAATCAGGTTCTTCATTTGAGATATTTGGTTTGATGTCCTATTTAGGGAAAATGGAGATTCAGTTCTCTGTGGTAAATTAACTTCAGAGTCATTTGAAGGAACAGATGAACAGCTGAACGGATATCAAATAGTTCATTTTGGTTTAACTACCGCAAAAATGTCTGATCTAACACACATACACACACAGTCTGATCTCAGCCTCAGTATATTGTCTGAGAGACAATTAATGAAGAGACGTGTTCTAAAATCATTGTT
This sequence comes from Oncorhynchus gorbuscha, assembly GCF_021184085.1. Lineage (NCBI taxonomy): Eukaryota > Metazoa > Chordata > Actinopteri > Salmoniformes > Salmonidae > Oncorhynchus > Oncorhynchus gorbuscha. The sequence continues at coordinate 4,344,275 of NC_060183.1, forward strand.
TAACTCAAGACACTGTTCTGTCTCTCTCTCACCCTCTCTCTCTCTCTTTCGTTCTCTCTCTCTCTTTCATTCTTTCTCTATTGCTCTCTCTCTCTCTCTTTTCTCCCTGTCTTTCTCTTTGTACCAGGGATGGACTGGGACAGAAATGTACCCCTGGCATTTCAGCCACACCAGTCTACATCACCGTGCTTGCTCTCTGTACACTTAGTGCACAAAATATTAAAAACACATAATTTTGAGTTGGACCCCTGGCACCTTCTACCATACCCTGTTCAAAGGCACTTAAATATTTTGTCTTGCCTATTTACCCTCCTCCTCCTCTCCTCATCCTCGACTCCTCATCCTCTCCTCATCCTCTCCTCCAGTCCTTCTCTCCTCAAGGCTTAAAATTCCTTCTTTAAAATAACTTAGGGTTCGGCGTTCCGTCAACGGGACAGTTGTAAATCATGCAGCACGTTATATCAAATCGCAGATTTTAGAGAAACAACAAATGTCGGTACATAGAAGGGACTTACATTGACAGAATGTTTTTCCGTTAATATAACTACAAAAAAATGTCATGCTATTGTTTAAGTGTGGGTGCCCTGGTTCACCTGGTGTGCGAGGTTGTGGAGATGGGGGGGGGGGTTAAGGAGAGCGCCTAACAGCAAAACACTTTTTTTCAACGCGATAGGTTTGATAAATTCACCTCTGAAGGTGAAATATGTACTTACATTCTGATATCTTGCTCTGATTTATCATCCAAAGTGTCCCAGAGATAACATGAAGTGTTGTTTTGTTAGATAAAATCATTTTTCGTGTCCTTAAAAGGTCCATATTCCTCAGAGATCCTAGAAGGTAAACAGACTTCACTATAGGGGTGTAGTATATACTATAGGACACCATATCAGAGATCCTAGAATGTAACCAGACTTCACTATTTCATTAGGGGTGTAGTATATCCTATAGGACATCATATTTGGTCAGAGAGCGACGCCTTCATGGCACACCGATGACGCGGGTGGTCATCACTTGAATGACTGTATCTTTGTCAAATAAACACCAATCAAGGTCAAACAAAGCTATCTAGATAGCCAATGAGCTGGGCTTTATGAGAAACCCTGTATATTTGTCAAATAAGCACCAATCAAGGTCAAACAAAGCTAGCTATATCCGGACCCCTTCTACAGCCGGTACAGGGCATGGAACCCCGCAGATCCCTACGACTTGAATACCGACATAATCTGCCCGAGGACTCCCAACAGGCCCCTCAGGTGCGACGCCCGCTGAAGGCCCATTATGCTAACCAGTTAGGCCTGCTACAGCTACTTGGAACCCTACCAACTCCACGACTGGTCTATCGACGTCACCACACGATGAGGCAAAAACAGACTTACCCCCATCGCGACGTCCCTCAAAGGCTAATTTTCTAACCCCTGCTTGCTTGCTAACCCGGTCTGCTAACTGCTAGCTGCCAGAACCAGTCTGCTAACTGCTAGCTTGCCTGACCGGTCTACTAACTGCTAGCCATTGCTAACTGCTTGCTTGCTAAACCGGCCTGCTAACTGCTAGCTACTAGCTGCTAGCTTGCTTTACTCCCAGCCTACTAACTGTTAGCTTGTTAGCATCGGTCTGCTAACTGTCTGAATTGCCGAGTCCTCAGCCAGCCCAACCATTCACTGGACCCATATGTTCACTTGGCTACACATGCCTCTCTCTAATATCAATATGCCTTGTCCATTACTGTCCTGGTTAGTGGTGACTGTATTATTTCACTGTAGAGCCTCTAGCCCCGCTCAATATGCCTTAACCAACCATGTTGTTCCACCTCCTTCATATGCGATGACATCACCTGGTTTAAACATCTCTAGAGACTATATCTCTCTCTTCATTACTCAATGCCTAGGTTTACCTCCAATGTACTTACATCCTACCTTACCTTTGTCTGTGCACTATGCCTTGAATCTATGCTATCGTGCCCAGAAACCTGCTCCTTTTACTCTTTGTTCTGAACGTGCTAGATGGCCAGTTCGTGTAGTCTTTAGCTGTACCCTTATCCTACTTCTCCTCTGTTCCTCTGGTGATGTGGAGGTTAATCCAGGTCCTGCAATGCCTAGCTCCACTCCCACCCCCCAGGTGCTCTCATTTGTTGACTTCTGTAAACATAAAAGCCTTGGTTTCATGCACGTTAACATTAGAAGCCTACACCCTAAGGTTGTTTTACTCACTGCTTTAGCACACTCTGCCAACCCTGATGTCCTTGCCATGTCTGAATCCTGGCTTAGGAAAAAAAGATAGCCTGGTTGGCGCCCCCCCCTTGGGTTTTGCTGTGGCGGAGATCTTTGTGGGCTATACTCGGCCTTGTCTCAGGATGGTAAGTTGGTGGTTGAAGATATCCCTCTAGTGGTGTGGGGGCTGTGCTTTGGCAAAGTGGGTGGGGTTATATCCTTCCTGTTTGGCCCTGTCCTGGGGTGTCCTCGGATGGGGCCACAGTGTCTCCTGACCCTTCCTGTCTCAGCCTCCAGTATTTATGCTGCAGTAGTTTGTGTCGGGGGGCTAGGGTCAGTTTGTTATATCTGGAGTACTTCTCCTGTCCTATTCGGTTTCCTGTGTGAATTTAAGTGTGCTCTCTCTAATTCTCTCTTTCTCTCTTTCTCTCTTTCTCTCTCTCGGAGGACCTGAGCCCAAGGACCATGCCTCAGGACTACCTGACATGATGACTCCTTGCTGTCCCCAGTCCACCTGGCCATGCTGCTGCTTCAGTTTCAACTGTTCTGTCTTATTATTGGACTATGCTGGTCATTTATGAACATTTGAACATCTTGGGCATGTTCTGTTATAATCTCCACCCGGCACAGCCAGAAGAGGACTGGCCACCCCACATAGCCTGGTTCCTCTCTTGGTTTCTTCCTAGGTTTTGGCCTTTCTAGGGAGTTTTTCCTAGCCACCGTGCTTCTACACCTGCAATGCTTGCTGTTTGTTGTTTTAGGCTGGGTTTCTGTACAGCACTTTGAGAAATCAGATGATGTACAAAGGGCTATATAAATGAATTGGATTTGATTTTATTTGATTTGCAGAGTTCTGTATTACTATCTAAGTCTGTACCCAAACAATTTGAGCTTCTACTTCTAAAAATTCACCTTTCCAGAAACAAGTCTCTCACTGCCCACAGCACAAGACCTCCTTCTGCCCACAGCTGTGCCCTCGATACCATATGTGAATTGATTGCCCCCCATCTATCTTCTGAGCTTGTGCTACTAGGTGACCTAAACTGGGACATGCTTAACACCCCGGCCATCCTACAAACAAAGCTTGATGACCTCAATCTCACACAAATTATCAATGAACCTACCGGGTACAACCCCAAATCAGTAAACCCTCATAGATGTCATCCTAACTAATTCGCCCTCCAAATACACCTCTGCTGTTTTCAATCAAGATCTCAGCGATCACTGCCTCATTGCTTGCATCCGTTGGTCTGTGACCAAACAACCACCCCTCATCACTGTCAAACACTCCCTGAAACACTTCTGCGAGCAGGCCTTTCTAATCGACCTGTCCGGGGTATCCTGGAATGACATTGACCTCATCCTGTCAATAGATGATGCCTGGCTATTCTTTAAAAATGCCTTCCTCACCATCTTAAATAAGCATGCCCCTCTCAAAAATTTTAGATCTAGGAATAGATACAGTCCTTGGTTCACTCCAGATCTGTCTGTCCTTGACCAGCACAAAAATATCCTGTGCCAACATGCATTAGCATCGAATAGCCCCTGTGATATGCAACTTTTCAGGGAAGTTAGGAACAAATATACACAGGCACTTAGAAAAGCTAAGGCAAACTTTTTCAAACCGAAATTTGCATCCTGTAATACTAACTCAAAAACGTTCTGGGACACTGTAAAGTCCATGGAGAATAAGAGCAGCTGCCCACTGCTCTGAGGCTAGGAAACAGTGTCTCCACCGATAAATCCACTCTAATTAAGAATTTCAATAAGCATTTCTTGACGTCTGGTCATGCTTTCCACATTTCCACCCTCCACAGCAACCCGCCAAAGCCCCCACCATTTCTCCTTTACCCAAATCAAGATAGCTGATGTTCTGAAAGAGCTGCTAAATCTGGACCCCTACAAATCAGCCGGGCTAGACACTCTGGACCCTCTCTTTCTAAAATGATCTGCCGAAATAGTTGCAACCCCTATTACTAGACTGTTCAACCTCTCGTTCGTATCGTCTGAGATTCCCAAATATTAGAAAGCTGCCGCGGTCATCCCCCTCTTCAAAGGAGGTGACACTCTAGACCCAAACTGCTACAGACCTATATCTATCCTACCCTGTCTTTCTAAGGTCTTCGAAAGCCAAGTTAACAAACAGATTACTGACCATCTCGAAGCCCACCGTACCTTCTCCGCTATGAAATCTGGTTTCAGAGCTGGTCATGGGTGCACCTCAGCCACGCTCAAGGTTCTAAACAACATCATAACCGCCTTCGATAAGAGACATTACTGTGCAGCCGTCACAACATTATTATTGGCAGACTCGACAGACTTGGTTTCTCAAATGATTGCTTCGTCTGGTTTACCAATTACTTCGCTGATAGAGTTCAGTGTGTCAAATCGGAGGGCCTGTTGTCCGGACGTCTGACAGTCTATGGGTGTGCCACAGGGTTCAACTGTTGGACCGACTCTCTTCTCTGTATACATCAATGTAGCTCTTGCTGCTGTTGATTCCTGATCCACATCTACACAGACGACACCATTCTGTATACTTCTGGCCCCTCCTTGGACACTGTGTTAACTAACCTCCAGACGAGCTTCAATGCCATACAACTCTTTTTCCGTGGCCTCCAACTGAACTAAATGCATTCTATTCAATCGATCACTGCCCGCACCTGCTCGCCCGTCCAGCATCACTGCTCTGGACGGCTCTGACTAAGAATACGTGGACAACTAAAAATACCTGGGTGTCTGGTTAGACTGTAAACTCTCCTTCCAGACTCACATCAAGCATCTCCAATCCAAAATTAAATCTAGAATCAGCTTCCTATATCGCAACACAGCATCCTTCACTCATGCTGCCAAACATACCCTCGTAAAACTGACCATCCTACCGATCCTCGACTTCGGTGATGTCATCTATAAAATAGCCTCCCAACCTGTATGCTCTCGTTAGTTGGCCCTCGCTTCATACCTGTCGCCAAACCCACTGGCTACAGGTTATCTACAAGTCTCTGCTCGGTAAAGCCCCGCCTTATCCCAGCTCGCTGGTCACCATAGCAACACCCACCCGTAGCACGTGCTCCAGCAGGTATATCTCACTGGTCACCCCCAAAGCCATTTCCTCCTTTGGCCGCCTTTCCTTCCAGTTCTTTGCTGCCCATGACTGGAAAAAATTGCAAAAATCTCTGAAGCTGGAGACTCACATCTCCCTCACTAGCTTTAAGCACCAGCTGTCAGAGCAGCTTACAGATCACTGCACCTGTACATAGCCCATCTGTAAACAGCCCATCTACCTACCTCATCCCCATACTGTATTTATGTATTTATTTAGCTCCTTTGCACCCCAGTATCTCTAACTGCACATTCATCTTCTGCCGATCTACCATTCCAGTGTTTAATTGCTATATTGTAATTACTTCGCCACCATGTCCTATTTATTGTCTTAACTTACCTCATTTGCACTCACTGTATATAGACTGTTTGTTTTCTTTTGTTCTACTGTATTATAGACATGATGTTTTGTCTATTCCATGTGTAACTCCGTGTTGTTGTTGTTTATCTTGGCCAGGTCACAGTTGCAAATGAGAACTTGTTCTCAACTAGCTTATCTGGTTAAATAAAGGTGTTTTCAACTAGCCTACCTGGTTAAATAAAGGTGTTCCCAACTAGCTTATCTGGTTAAATAAAGGTGAAATAAATAAAATAAATATAAATTATGAGAAGTCATATGGCAAATTCCAGCAACACGTGGAATTTATTTGATTTTTGCTGTTGTATAGTAGTTTGAACAAAGTCTCTGTGTGCCTGTAAGCCTCGTACTATGTCACTCCATCCTTGCTGTGTGGGTGTGTGAGTTATTCTTGGAAATCTGATGGGAGACATGAATGATTTACAGTTCATGAGGGTTGCCTAATCACACATATGAAGTTCTGGAAAGATGTGACTTTTTTAAACCTGCGAAACAGCCCCTTGTGACCCCAATTTAAGGCACTTCCGGTTGGCACAGGAAGCTAAAAGTAAACACATATCCTCATTGGGGCTTTTACAGAATCCTGAGTTTAAAATCTTTTAAGAATTGACTGATTTACACAGGGTTGAATGCAGTGATTTTCACAAACTGCAGGTTAGGTACATCAAAACAGCTTTAGGGTGAATTTAACCACTTCCGGTTGCTCCAGGAAGCTTAGAATCAACACAGGTAGACCTCATAGTGCCCTGATGGATTGTCATCGAAGACAGGTTCATAAGGCATTCATAACCCACATATGCTTCAGGATGAATTTAGGGGAGCATGCAATGTATTCCTATGGGGAGAGATGTCATTGCAAACTGTTTGAAGTAAACACCTTTTTACTTTTAAGGGTTAATGCCACATGGTCAAGGTTAGAATTGCACAGATTGGGAGGACCTTCCTGGGGTCGAATTGTGCTTCTAACCCTAACGGTTCTCCCGCTGTCACCCAAAAGCCCCTGAAATTTAGGGCCAGGCTTCATTATGGGCCTATTTTCTTTCTCGGTCGATGCGCTCAGACAAGCTACGGTCAAGAGGAACATCTTGTTGAACTCGGCACAGCCTAGAGATTATGGTAATGCCTTTTTAGGCTCTGTGTGTCTTTAAGCCCCGCACTGTCTCACTCCATCCTTGCTCTTTGTGTGTGTGTGTGTGTGTGTGTGTGTGTGTGTGTGTGTGTGTGTGTGTGTGTGTGTGTGTGTGTGTGTGTGTGTGTGTGTGTGTGTGTGTGTGTGTGTGTGTGTGTGTGTGTGTGTGTGTGAGAGAGAGCTTTTCTTTGACATCTGTTGGGAGAAATGACTGATTTAGAGTTCATGAGGGTTGCCTAATCACACATAGGAAGTTTTGAAAAGATCTGACCTTTTTAACCCTTCAAAACAGCCCATATGACCCCAATTTAATTTATTCGATATAGGGGGCGCTCTTTTATCTTTTATCTTTTCTTTTATTTTTGGATAAAAAGACGTTCCCGTTTTAAACAAGATATTTTGTCATGAAAAGATGCTCGACTATGCATTATAATTGACAGCTTTGGAAAGAAAACACTCTGACGTTTCTAAATCTGCAAAGATATTATCTGTGAGTGCCACAGAACTGATGCTACAGGTGAAACCAAGATGACATTTCAAACAGGAAATGTCCCAGATTTTGAATGCACTTTGTTCCAATGTCTCCTTATATGGCTGTGAATGTGCAAGGAATGAGCCTACACTTTCTGTCGTTTCCCCAAGGTGTCTGCAGCATTGTGACGTATTTGTAGGCATATCATTGGAAGATTGACCCTAAGAGAATACATTTACCAGGTGCCCTGCTTGGTGTCCTCCGTTGCAATTATTGCACAATCTCCAGCTGCGTGCATTTTACCATTTTGGTCAGAGGAGAAACCAAACTGCGTGAAAAATGACTTATCATCTAATAGATATGTGAAAAACACCTTGAGGATTGATTCTAAACAACGTTTGCCATGTTTCTGTCGATATTATGGAGTTAATTTGGAAAAAAGTTTGGCATTGTAATGACTTAATTTTCAGGGTTTTTCTTAGCCAAACGTGATGAACAAAACGGAGCGATTTCTCCAACACAAATAATCTTTTTGGAAAAACTGAACATTTGCTATCTAACTGAGAGTCTCCTCATTGAAAACACACAAAGTTCTTCAAAGGTAAATTATTTTATTTGAATGCTTTTCTTGTTTTTGTGAAAATGTTGCCTGCTGAATGTTAGGCTTAATGCTATGCTAGCTATCAATACTCTTACACAAATGCTGGTGTAGCTATGGTTGAAAAGCATATTTAGAAAATCTGAGTTGACAATGTTGTTAACAAAAGGCTAAGCTTGTGAGCCAATATATTTATTTCATTTCATTTGCGATTTTCATGAATAGTTAACGTTGCGTTATGGTAATGAGCTTGAGGCTATAATTACGCTCCCGGATACAGGATTGCTCAACGCAACAGGTTAAAGGCATTTCTGGTCAAACACAGGAAGCTGAAAGCTGAAAGTGAACACATATCCGGCTCTTACAGAATTTTGAGTTAATAATTAACTTTACATTACGAACTGACTGAATAACAGAGGGTTGAATGAATGTGTGATCTCAGAAAATCACAGAAAATCACAGAAATCTTGTTCCGAAACCTTAACGGATTCATCTGAACACGCCGCAACTGGATTTGTAACCCATCACCAATTGTACATTGTTCGATTTATCTTAAATTACAATAGATAAATGGCTGGTTCTTTTTTTTCCTGACACCGTAGGTTCATGTACTTTGACATTAAGCTGTCAAATTAGCCCTCTATTTTTGTTTTTGACCTTTAATCCTAGAGAAATGGCCTTAACTCAAAAGGCGTTGAGGCCTCGACACAATCTTGTTTCTGGGCTAACAGCCCATTAGTCCAAACCTATGCTCACCAAGGTTTGTCTTCTAAATCTTTTCCATTTAGAAGAAATGGCCATGTCGTGATTGGTGATGTTTTGTACATTTGTAATAAGATACCATTTGCCATCTGGTGGAATTTACCGGGACAGCGGAAAAATGATCAAATAGTGGAACATTTATAAAACGGAAACCAAATGTCCGAGAGACTTCGTTCGATGACTTCCCTGAAGATCTGGCCCCGGTGCACGGGCCACCGCCATCGGCGAATTTTACAAACATTCGCGGACGTCTAGTAAGAGACCGTACATTTGCAATATGGAGATTCTCATCAATCATACAGTAAATGCCAAAAAGTGCCCTTCATGTATGGAAAACTATTTTAAAATCGGATTGTGAATGTGAATGTCTCATTCACAATTTACCCAAATGTACCTGGTGACTTTACACTAAAAGTCTTGTTGTTCACTCATTTTTCAAGTTATCCATCTGATACTTTGCACATACACTGCTGCCATCGTGTGGACACAATTGGAATTACAACCAGAGTGATGGCTAGAACTATGACCTTTCTCTTGCAGTTCAAAGATGGTGGTAGATCTTCTTCTAAAGGTTCTAGTGTTATATTCTCCTACATTCAATTGACATTTCCACAAACTTCAAAGTATTTCCTTTCAAATGGTACCAAGAATTAGAGCTGAAGGAGCAGTCTGTCTTTTCAATTGAAATGGTTTGATTTGCTGTCCCAATACTCATCCTCACCAACACCAACACAGATCTGTGTAGATTCAAGGTTAAGAGGAGGGACAGATGTTCATTTAGACCTATGTAAAACACACACCTGCCACATATATCTATATTCAGCACAGGAGAGCAGGTTCCACAGTTTAAAGCCACAGCTATGCATCAATCTTTCAGTGTAGATACCCATATACAAAAAAGAAGCCCCATATACTACCCACCACTGCAACCTGTACACTCTCGTTGGCTCGCCGTCGCTTCATACTTCATACTCGTTGCCAAACCCACTGGCTCCAGGTCATCTTCAAGTCCCTGCTACGTCCCACCTTATCTTCTTGACGCTACCCATCCCTTTAGCGGGAGAATTGTCATCAACAACCGCTGAATTGCATAGCGCCACATTCAAATAATATTACTAAAAATATTTATATTCATGAAATCACAAGGGCAATATTGAAAAACACATCTTAGACTTTTGTTAATCCACCTGTCATCTCAGATTTTGAAAGTGTACTTTACAGTGAAAGCTATCCAAGCGTTTGAGTAAGTTTATCGATCACCCGACAAAACATTATGAACATAGTATCAAAGTAGCTTGGTCACGAAAATCCGAAAAGAAATCAAATTAATTGCTTACCTTTGATGATCTTCAGATGTTTTCACTCACGAGACCCAGTTACACAATAAATGTTCCTTTTGTTCCATAAAGTTTATTTTTATATCCAAAATAAAAAATAACAATTTTTCAGTTTTTGATTTGTTAAAAAAGTTTGAAATATCCAATAAATGTTGTTCCACTTCATGATTGTGTCCCACTTGTTGTTGATTCTTCACTAAAAAATACAGTTTTATATCTTTATGTTTGAAGCCTGAAATGTGGCAAAAGGTCGCAAAGTTCAAGGGGGCCAAATACTTTCGCAAGGCACTGTACCTCATCCCCATACTCCATTTATTTATTTATCTTGCTCTTTTGCACCTCAGTATCTCTACTTGCACGTTCATCTTCTGCACATCTACCATTCCAGTGTTTATTTGATATATTGTAATTATTTGCCACCATGGCCTATTTATTGCCTGACCTCCCTTAACTTACCTCATTTGCATACACTGTATATAGACTTTGTGTGTCTTGTCAGTGTGTGGGGGTGTGTCTTGTCAGTGTTTGGGGGTGTGTCGTGTCAGTGTGTGGGGATGTGTCTTGTCAGTGTGTGGGGGTGTGTCTTTGTCAGTGTGTTGGGGGTGTGTCTTGTAGTGTGCGGGGGTGTGTCTTGTCAGTGTGCGGGGGTGTGTCTTGTCAGTGTGCGGGGATGTGTCTTTGTCAGTGTGTTGGGGGTGTGACTTGTCAGTGTGCGGGGGTGTGTCTTGTCAGTGTGCGGGGTGTGTCTTGTCAGTGTGCGGGGTGTGTCTTTGTCAGTGTGTTGGGGGTGTGACTTGTCAGTGTGTGGGGGTGTGTCTTGTCAGTGTGCGGGGGTGTGTCTTGTCAGTGTGTTGGGGGTGTGTCTTGTCAGTGTTTGGGGGTGTGTCTTTGTCAGTGTGTGGGGATGTGTCTTGTCAGTGTGTGGGGGTGTGTCTTTGTCAGTGTGTTGGGGGTGTGTCTTGTAGTGTGCGGGGGTGTGTCTTGTCAGTGTGCGGGGTGTGTGTCTTGTCAGTGTGCGGGGTGTGTCTTTGTCAGTGTGTTGGGGTGTGTCTTGTCAGCGGTGCGGTGATGTGTGTTCTCTTAGAGTGAGTGGTGCTGTAAACAGTGCACTCTGTCGCCCCTGTGTGTGTGCCCGTGTGTGTGTGTGTGTGTGTGTGTGTGTGTGTGTGTGTGTGTGTGTGTGTGTGTGTGTGTGTGTGTGTGTGTGTGTGTGTGTGTGTGTGTGTGTGTGTGTGTGTGTGTGTGTGTGCGTGTGTGTGTGTGTGCGTGTGTGTGTGTGTGTGTGTGTGTGTGTGTGTGTGTGTGTGTGTGTGTGTGTGTGTGTGTGTGTGTGTGTGTGTGTGTGTGTGTGTGTGTAGTAGTAGTAGTAGATTTATAGTAGGGATGAGGCGGTGAGCGTTGCCATCAGTGATATGGTCACCTGACAACACACAGCTGTCCCTGACGTGCAGTGCCTGTCTGGCCTCTACACACACACACACACACACACACACACACACACACACACACACACACACACACACACACACACACACACACACACAATTCCACCTCAGAGCCGACAGGGTAGGAGAGATACAGCCGTATCAGATTAGACAGGGATCTGATGCATCGTTTTGACGGCTCCTCTTTCTAGGGTCGTAGATGCTTATAACACGTCTTATTATGCATTATAGCTGCGTCACAGTGAAGCTTTATGCCTGTAAATATGTTGTACTCGTTTCAGAGGGTCTACGGTATACTACATCAAGACACTAGTCACAGATTATTGTGAAATAGACATCAATTATTTTTTATCGAAATTCATGACAGGCACCTGAATTTTCTACAGTCCATTTTTTCCCTGTCCACCACAAGATTGTTCGTGACCAGTAGGCAATTATTTTCATAACTAATTCCAATTTTGTTTTGGCTAACGTTAGCTAGATGGCTAACTTTAGCTAGGCTAGGGGTTAGGGTTAAGGTTAGAGTTAGATAACATACTAGCTAAGTAGTTAAAAAGTAGTAAGATGTTGATAAGTTGCTTATTAAGCTTAAATGCTAAAGTTGTTCATCATGTGGTTCAAATACGCAGCTTTTTGCTAGACATGTTTAAAGTGCAACCACCCTCCCAGACACACTTCCTTCCATTTTCATTTCATTTTAGTCTTAAAGTGCTACTTCTGGATTTTTTCCAGAGTCAGATGCCTTTGTGGATACTCTCTGTGTCCAGTACACCCAAGAAAAACTTGTCATTTACAAAATAGCCTCCAATACCCTACTCAACAAATTGGATGCAGTCTATCACAGTGCAATCCGTTTTGTCACCAAAGCCCCATATACTACCCACCATTGCGACCTGTACGCTCTCGTTGGCTGGCCCTCGCTTCCTACTCGTCGCCAAACCCACTGGCTCCATGTCATCTACAAGACCCTGCTCGGTAAAGTTCCCCCTTATCTCAGCTCGCTGGTCACCATAGCATCTCCCACCTGTAGCACACGCTCCAGCAGGTATATCTCTCTAGTCACCCCCAAAACCAATTCTTTCTTTGGGCGCCTCTCCTTCCAGTTCTCTGCTGCCAATGACTGGAACGAACTACAAAAATCTCTGAAACTGGAAACACTTATCTCCCTCACTAGCTTTAAGCACCAACTGTCAGAGCATCTTACAGATTACTGCACCTGTACATAGCCCATCTATAATTTAGCCCAAACAACTACCTCTTTCCCAACTGTATTTAATTGATTGATTTATTTTGTTCCTTTGCACCCCATTATTTTTATTTCTACTTTGCACATTCTTCCATTGCAAAACTACCATTCCAGTGTTTTTACTTGCTATATTGTATTTACTTTGCCACCATGGCCTTTTTTGCCTTTACCTCCCTTCTCACCTCATTTGCTCACATTGTATATAGACTTGTTTATACTGTATTATTGACTGTATGTTTGTTTTACTCCATGTGTAACTCTGTGTCGTTGTATCTGTCAAACTGCTTTGCTTTATCTTGTTCAGGTCGCAATTGTAAATGAGAACTTGTTCTCAACTTGCCTACCTGGTTAAATAAAGGTGAAATAAAAAATAAATAAAAATAGGAGAACCCTTTTTGGTACCAGGTAGAACCCTTTTTTTTGTTCGAGGTAGAACCCTTTTGGGTTCCATGTAGAACCCTCTAAGGAAAGGGTTCTACACAGAACCCAAAAAGGATCTACCTGGAACAAAATAGGTTCTTCAAACGGTTCACATATGGGGACAGCCGAAGAACCCTTTTATAGGTTCTAGATAGCACCTTTTATTCTGAGAGTGTATGAAGGAAGTTAGAGGTAGATTAGCGAGCCAATGCTAACTAGCATTAGCTCAATGACTGGAAGTCTATGGGCATCTGATAGCGAGCTAGCAATGCAGAGAGCATTCAGGTAAACCTCTTTTGAAAAATTAGCATGTACATCACTAATCGGCCAACTAAAACCTCTACAGTCTTCCTCTCTGAGTTAGCTGCGCTCCTAACATCTGTCTGCCACACCATGGCTAGGGGACTTTACCATTCATGTGACTCTGGATGGGATGTGGTTTTGCCAGAGACGATATGTCCCTGGCGGATTGGTTCAACTTTACGCAGCATGTCAACTTCCGCACCTATGACAGAGGCCATGGACTTGACCTTGTGCGTACAACTGGCGAGTCTCCCTCCAACCCCTCAGGTCTGGACATACCACTCTGACCACAAGGCCATACTATTCAGTGTGCCCACCCCCCTATGCCCAAGCCTACCAAGAAGTGCACCGTCAATTACAGAAACATTTATGTGAAAATGCCCTCAAAGCGGGTTTTTGGAGGATATATTAAAATGGGTGTTGTTAGGCCTGAGATGAAGTTGATGGCCTGCAAATGGTGCAATCTGGGTCAACCGAGATCCTGCTCATGGGCCCCGAATCCCTCATCAACAGAATGGGTCAACAGAGATCCTGCTCATGGGCCCCAACTCCCTCATCAACAGACTGGGTCAACAGAGATCCTGCTGATGGGCCCCCAAATCCCTCATCAACAGACTGGGTCAACAGAGATCCTGCTCATGGGCCCCAAATCCCTCATCAACAGACTGGGTCAACAGAGATCCTGCTCATGGGCCCCAAATCCCTCATCAACAGACTGGGTCAACAGAGATCCTGCTGATTGACCCCAACTCCCTCATCAACAGACTGGGTCAACAGAGATCCTGCTCATGGGCCCCAACTCCCTCATCAACAGACTGGGTCAACAGAGATCCTGCTCATGGGCCCCCAACTCCCTCATCAACAGACTGGGTCAACAGAGATCCTGCTCATGGGCCCCAACTCCTTCATCAACAGACTGGGTCAACACAGATCCTGCTCATGGGCCCCAATTCCCTCATCAACAATCTGGGTCAACAGAGATCCTGCTGATTGGCCCCGAATCCCTCATCAACAATCTGGGTCAACACAGATCCTGCTGATTGGCCCCTACTCCTTCAACAACAAACTGGGTCAACTCAACATGACTATTGATGGCTGTACAATCCACTCCAAACTCCACAGTCAGGAACCCTAGTGTTACCTTTGACCCCAACTCCACAGTCAGAAACCTTAGTGTTACCTTTGACCCCAACTCACCAGTCAGGAACCTTAGTGTTACCTTTGACCCCAACTCCACTGTCAGGAACCCTAGTGTTACCTTTGACCCCACCTCCACAGTCAGGAACCTTAGTGTTACCTTTGACCCCAACTCCACTGTCAGGAACCCTAGTGTTACCTTTGACCCCAACTCCACAGTCAGGAACCTTAGTGTTACCTTTGACCCCAACTCCACATTCAGGAACCTTAGTGTTACCTTTGACCCAACTCTGTCTTTTGGATCCCACACCAATTCAGTTTTCTTCCACCTCAAAAACAACTCAGACCCTCTGTCGTTGACCCCACTGCTGAAACCCGTATTCACCCCTTTGTCTACTGAAACGCCATTCTCTACGGATCCCAAAACCCTGGACAGACTTCAACATATTTAAAATTGAGCTGCACGAGTCCTCAAACACACCAGACCTTGGGACCACATCACTCCCACCCTCATCAAACTCCACTTGCTCCATGCACTTTCACCAGCAGCGGAGCCAAGTTTTTGTAGAGCAGCTGCCCTAATCCCCACCTCGTCACTTCCTGTTGAATGCAGAAAGAGGGAGAGCTCAGTTTGTTGTTTTGGAAAGTTTGCTGTTTTAAAAGTGCATTGGAAAGTTTCTTAGTAAATAGCTAACTTTTGAGTTAGAATCACCGCAACGCAGTTGACATCAGTTACTGGAACTGCTACTCTCTGTCCAGTGATCCTGCCGACCAAGGTTGGGAAGCAGCTAGCCTAGCTGCTAGATAGCTGCCTGTCAAGCTAGCAGGGTTTTGGCTGGTACCGCAGATTGTCCCGGGGTTCTGATTGTATAGAACCCTGCAGTGTGTTGTTTTCAATCTCCCCTGTGACCTGCCCTGTCTGGATCTGCGAGGAGCGACAGCATAACCTATGATGCTACAAAGACCAAAGCTGGTGGGAGCACCATTGAGGACAGTGGTGTCTCTCTATCACAGGTGAATGATCTTTTAAACAAACAAGCAGTTGTTACAACAAGATAATTCATAGCTTCAAGTGTTCTGTCCAAATGCTGGTGGATTCAACTCGTAAAAACATGGACGACCTGACCAGAGAGGTCCAGGACCTGAAGAACAGCTTGCAGTTCTCCCAGGGTCAGCTCGATGAGTTGAAACAGGAGAATGGCAAGATGACAGCAATCTGTATGTCAATTGAGATGGCATCAGTTCTGTGAGTGAATCCCCATGAAAACAAATGAAGGAGAAATCGGATTATCTCGAGGGACAATCAAGGGGGAACAACATGGTTGTGGGCGAAATTGCAGAATCTCCACACGCAACCTGGACGGAGTCAGAGGACTAATTGAGGGAAATGATCTCTGAGAAATTGAAGATGGACTACAGGAAGATTGAGGTGGAGCATGCCCACAGGACTGGGAAACAGGCCCAGGCCAATAGTGGTGAAGTTCCTGAGGTTCAAGGACAAGGTAGCTGTTCTGGAAAGAGCCAAGAACTTGAGAGGAACGTAGATCTTCCTCAACGAGGACTATCCTGAAGCTGTGCGCCACAAGAGGAAATAACTTATGCCAGCCATGAAAGCTACCAGAGCACGTGGGGACATTGCTTACATCCGCTATGACAGGTTAATTGTCCACCCTCCCTCCCAGAAGCCTGGAAGGGATGAGAGAGCCAAGCCTATGGGTTAGTAGCCTCAATACCCGCAGCACAGACACACACATCAACTGATTAATGGATATGTTTTTCTCTTGCTTTTGTTTGCTTTGGTCCATATTATATCTATCTCTGATCAGCTACCCAGGAAAGGGCTGAAAATAGCCCATATTAATATATGTAGCCTTAGAAATAAGGTTCATGAAATCAATAACTTGCTAACATCAGATAACAGTCATATATTAGCCATTTCCGAGACCCACTAAGATATTTCATTTGATGATAAAACAGTGGCAAAACAAGTATATAACGTCTATAGAAGAGACAGAAATGTGTGACGGTGTTGCTGTTTAATATACTGTGTCTTGCAAAAGTATATTTTGTTGCATTACAACTTATAATTAAAAAATAATAATAATTTTGATTTCATGTAATGAACATATGCGAAATAGTCCAAATTGGTCAAGTGAAAAAAAAAAAAAACTTGTTCCAAAATATTCTAAAACAAATCAAACAGTAATGTAGTGTGTGGGTATGTATTCACTCCCTTTGCTATGAAGCCCCTAAATACGATCTGGTGCAAACAATTTACCTTCAGAAGTCCCATAATGAGTTAAATAAAGTCCACCTGTGTGCAATCTAAGTGTCACATGATCTGTCATATGATCTCAGTATACATCAACTTGTTCTGAAAGGCCCCAGAGTCTGCAACACCATTAAGCAAGGGGCACCACCAAGCAAGTGGCACCACCAAGCAAGTGGCACCACCAAGCAAGGGGCACCACCAAGCAAGGGGCACCACCAAGCAAGTGGCACCACCAAGCAAGTGGAACCACCAAGCAAGGGGCACCACCAAGCAAGGGGCACCACCAAGCAAGGGGCACCACCAAGCAAGGGGCAACACCATTAAGCAAGGGGCACCACCAAGCAAGGGGCACCACCAAGCAAGTGGCACCACCAAGCAAGTGGAACCACCAAGCAAGGGGCACCACCAAGCAAGTGGCACCACCAAGCAAGGGGCACCACCAAGCAAGTGGCACCACCAAGCAAGTGGCACCACCAAGCAAGGGGCACCACCAAGCAAGTGGCACCACCAAGCAAGTGGAACCACCAAGCAAGGGGCACCACCAAGCAAGTGGCACCACCAAGCAAGGGGCACCACCAAGCAAGTGGCACCACCAAGCAAGGGGCACCACCAAGCAAGTGGCACCACCAAGCAAGGGGCACCACCAAGCAAGTGGCACCACCAAGCAAGGGGCACCACCAAGCAAGGGGCAACACCATTAAGCAAGGGGCACCACCAAGCAAGGGGCACCACCAAGCAAGGGGCACCACCAAGCAAGTGGCACCACCAAGCAAGTGGAACCACCAAGCAAGGGGCACCACCAAGCAAGGGGCACCACCAAGCAAGGGGCACCACCAAGCAAGGGGCAACACCATTAAGCAAGGGGCACCACCAAGCAAGGGGCACCACCAAGCAAGGGGCACCACCAAGCAAGTGGCACCACCAAGCAAGTGGAACCACCAAGCAAGGGGCACCACCAAGCAAGTGGCACCACCAAGCAAGGGGCACCACCAAGCAAGTGGCACCACCAAGCAAGTGGCACCACCAAGCAAGGGGCACCACCAAGCAAGTGGCACCACCAAGCAAGTGGAACCACCAAGCAAGGGGCACCACCAAGCAAGTGGCACCACCAAGCAAGGGGCACCACCAAGCAAGTGGCACCACCAAGCAAGGGGCACCACCAAGCAAGTGGCACCACCAAGCAAGGGGCACCACCAAGCAAGGGGCACCACCAAGCAAGTGGCACCACCAAGCAAGTGGCACCACCAAGCAAGGGGCACCACCAAGCAAGGGGCACCACCAAGCAAGGGGCACCACCAAGCAAGTGGCACTATGAAGACCAAGGAGCTCTCCAAACAGGTCAGGGACAAAGTTGTGGAGAGGTACAGATCAGGGTTGGGTTATAAAAAAATATCAGAAACTTTGAACATCCCACGGAGCACCATGATTGAAAAATGTAAAGAATATGGCACCACAGCAAACCTGCCAAGAGAGGGCCGCCTAGCAATACTCACAGACCAGGCAAGGAAGGAATTTATCAGAGGGGCAACAAAGAGAACAAAAGATAACCCTGAAGGAGCTGCAAAGCGTATGACCACTTTAAGCCGTACACTCCACAGAGCTGGGCTTTATGGAAGAGTGGTCAGAGTGAGAAAAAAAACATTACTTAAAGAAAATAATAAGCAAACATGTTTGGTGTTCCCAAAAGGCATGTGGGAGACTCCCCAAACACGTTTGGTGTTCCCAAAAGGCATGTGGGAGACTCCCCAAACACGTTTGGTGTTCACAAAAGGCATGTGGGAGACTCCCCAAACACAATTGGTGTTCCCAAAAGGCATGTGGGAGACTCCCCAAACACGTTTGGTGTCCCAAAAGGCATGTGGGAGACTCTCCAAGCACGTTTGGTGTTCCAAAAGGCATGTGGGAGACTCCCCAAACTTATGGAAGAAGGTACTCTGGTCAGACGAGACTAAAATGTAGCTTTTGGGCCATCAAGAATAATGATATACCTGCGGCAAACCCAACACCTCTCAACATATTAAGGATCAAAATTGGTGTCCTTTGGCAGCTCTTTGGTCTTGGCCATAGTGGAGTTTGGAGTGTGACTGTTTGAGGTTGTGGACAGGTGTCTTTTATACTGATAACAAGTTCAAACAGGTGTCATTAATACAGGTAACGAGTGGAGGACAGAGGAGCCTCTTAAAGAAGAAGTTACATGTCTGTGAGAGCCAGAAATTTTGCTTTTTTGTAGGTGACCAAATGCTTATTTTCCACCATAATTTGCAAATAAATTCATAAAAAATCATACAATGTGATTTTATGGATTTTTTTTCTCATTGTGTCTGTCATAGTTGATGTGTACCTATGATGAAAATGACAGGCCTCTCTCACCTTTTTAAGTGGGAGAACTTGCACAATTGGTGCATTCTGAGCCCTCTCCTGTACTCCCTGTTCACCCACGACTGCGTGGCCACGCACACCTCCAACTCAATCATCAAGTTTGCGGACGACACAACAGTGGTAGGCTTGATTACCAACAATGACGAGACAGCCTACAGGGAGGGGGTGAGGGCCCTCTGAGTGTGGTGTCAGGAAAATAACCTCACACTCAACGTCAACAAAACTAAGGAGATGATTGTGGACTTCAGGAAACAGCAGAGGGAGCAGCTCCCATCCACATCGATGGAACAGTAGTGGAGAGGGTAGCAAGTTTTAAGTTCCTTGGCGTACACATCACAGACAAACTGAATTGGTCCACCCACACAGACAGCATCGTGAAGAAGGCGCAGCAGCGACTCTTCAACCTCTGAAGGCTGAAGAAATTTGGCTTGTCACCAAAAGCACTCACGCCTGGTACGGCAACTGCTCCGCCCACAACCGTAAGGCTCTCCAGAGGGTAGTAAGGTCTGCACAAGGCATCACCGGGGGCAAACTACCTGCCCTCCAGGACATCTACACCACCCGATGTTACAGGAAGGCCATAAAGATCATCAAGGACAACAACCACCCGAGCCACTGCCTGTTCACCCCGTTATCATCCAGAAGGCGAGGTCAGTACAGGTGCATAAAAGCTGGGACCGAGAGACTGAAAAACAGCTTCTATCTCAAGGCCATCAGACAAACAGCCACCACTAACATTGAGTGGCTGCTGCCAACACACTGACTCAACTCCAGCCACTTTAATAATGGGAATTGATGGGAAATAATGTAAAATATATCACTAGCCACTTTTTAACAATGCTACCTAATATAATGTTAACATGCCCTACATTATTCATCTCATATGTATACGTATATACTGTACTCTATATCATCTACTGCATCTTTATGTAATACATGTATCACTGGCCACTTTAATTATGCCACTTTGTTTACATACTCATCTCATATGTATATACTGCACTCGATACCATCTACTGTATCTTGCCTATGCCGCTCTGTACCATCACTCATTCATATATCCTTATGTACATATTCTTTATCCCCTTACACTGTGTATAAGACAGTAGTTTTGGAATTGTTAGCTAGATTATTTGTTAGATATTACTGCATTGTCGGAACTAGAAGCACAAGCATTTCGCTACACTCGCATTAACATCTGCTAACCATGTGTATGTGACAAATAAAATTTGATTTGACTAAATACTTTTTTTGCCCCACTGTACACACTCTCATTCAAATAAACAAGAACAAGAACACGTACATGTAATAGTGCCAGACACACAAACATATACAGTTGGCATCGCTGTGATGATTTCACTTGTCCTTGATGTCCTTTGTTTTAAATTTATTATTTTTCTTAATTTGTTGTTTGCTGTTTTCTTCTGTCTTTTCCTTTTTTTCTCTTTAGTTCTCTTGGTTGTTGGTGCATTGGGGGTTTCTTGGGGGTGGGGAATGGAATTCATTGTATATTTATTTATTTTTATTCTGGGGAGGGGACTGAGGGGTCTCGAATGGTTGAGGGACAGCTATTGGGGAACTGTGGGGGGGGGGGTCTTGGAGGGTTCGGGTTTCACAAGATTGTGATCATGAAAAAGGAAATGATGCTGTAGTGTTTGATAGTGTCTTGATGCTGTAGTGTTTGATAGTGTCTTGATGCTGTAGTGTTTGTCCTTCATGTTCTAATACTTTAATGTTACCCCTTCCTTGTGTTTCTTTGTAATAAATAATTTTTAAAATTTAAAAATACCTCTCATCATCCCGAGAACACCATCACCACAGTGAAGCATGGTGGTGGCAGTATCATGCTGTGGGGATGTTTTTCCATCGGCAGGGACTGGGAAACTGGTCAGTATTGAAGGAATGATGGATGGAAAATACAGGGAAATACAAGGAAATTCTGGTGGTCACCCTGCTTCAGTCACCCAGAGATTTGAGACTGGGACGGAGGTTCACCTTCCAGCAGGACAATGACCCTAAGCATACTGTTAAAGCAACACTTGAGTGGTTCAAGGGGAAACATTTATATTTCTTGGAATGGCCTAGTCAAAGCCCGGACCTCAATCAAATTGAGAATCTGTGGTATGACTTAAAGATTGATGTACATCAGCAGAACCCATGCAACTTGAAGGATCTGGAGCAGTTTTGCCTTGAAGAATGGGCAAAAATCCCAATGGCTAGATGTGCCAAGCTTATAGAGACATACCCCAAGAGACTTGCAGCTGTAATTGCTGCAAAAGGTGCCTCTACCAAGTATTGACTTTTTTGGGGGTGAATAATTATGCATTCTCAAGTATACTCCTGGGCTACAATATCCTGACCCCTTCTACAGCCGGTACAGGGTATGGAACCCCGCAGATCCCCTACGACTTGAATACTGACATAATCTGCCCGAGGACTCCCAACAGGCCCCTCAGGCCGCTGAAGGCCCATTATGCTAACCAGCTATGCCTGCTAGCTACCTAGAGCTACTTGGAACCCTACTAATTCCACGACTGGTCTATCGACGTCACCGCACGACGAGGCAAAATCAGACTTACCCCCATCGTGATGTCCCCTAAAGGCTAACTTTCTAGCCCTTGCTTTCTGCTTGCTTGCTAACCCGGTATGCTAACTGCTAGCTTGCCGGGCCCAGTCTGCTAACTGGTAGCTTGCCTGCCCGGTCTGCTAACTGCTAGCCCCTGTTAACTGCTTGCTAACCTTGCCTGATAACTGCTAGCTTGCCCTGGTCTACTAACTGCTAGCTGCCAGCCCCGGCCTGCTAACTGCTAGCTTACCTGCCCGGTCTGTAAATGCTAGCCCATGCTAACTGCTTACTTGCTAACCCGGCCTGCTAACTGCTAGTTTGCCCTGGTCTATTAGCTGCTAGCTTGTTTAGCCCCTGCCTACTAACTGTTAGCTTGTTAGCCTGCTAACTGTCTGAATCGCCGTGTCCCCAGCCAGCCCAACCACTCACTGGACCCATATGTTCACCTGCCAAATCAGTTCTGTTATACTCACAGGCAATTGTCTACCAGTGTTAGAAACTCCAGAGTGTTTTCTATCCAAATGTACTAATTATATATCCTAGCTTTACTTTGGGCATGCTTTTCATCCGTACG